>NW_021319187.1:189786-297827 GCF_001605985.2 Dendrobium catenatum
TATTTATTATTTAATTATCTTAATATATTATAACTCAATCATTAAATTTAATTATGATTGATATAAATAAGATAAATATAATAATATGTTTCAATCCTTTAAAATTTTTAAATCTTTAAATAAAAATTTAAGTAATTTATTTAAATTTAACCAATTTTAATAGCCATAATATCAAATACTTTTAAGAAGTTAACTTACATGAAATTTGAATAAATTCTAATTTAGAGGATTGATTAGATCCCATTTAAATGAAATTCTACTTAATTACCCAAAAATATATTTAATACTACTACTACTTGCAGCCCCAACAGCAAACTGCAAACCCATCAAAATCACAATTTTCAAAAAAAAAAAAAAAAAAAAACCAAATTTAAAAAAAAAAAAAAAAAAAAAATCCAAATTTAATTAGTTATAAATTTTTTACACGGCAGCGTGGTCGTATTACCTGTCAAGATCTTCTAGCGGCGAGGAATCATGTCGAGAGAGCAATTCCCTTCGAAGAATACGCTGACCAGCCGAGAACGTTCCTCGTTCTGACCTCAGATAGGGTAGAGAATTAGGTATTGTGATGTCGGCGGTGGTGGTGGCGGCATTGCCGAATCAGTCCGTATTCTCGCTGAGAGCGGAGCAATCAGGCACTCTTGACCTATCGTTCGATCGAACCGGAATCACCCCCCGCTCGAGAAGGGACCTCGTCTTCGTAGTCAACCCTAGAGGTTATATCTTATTCTTGGATTACAATCTATATATCCTATCCATCTATTTAGTTTGAATAACTGGAATTTGTAGATTTGGTTCAGGTGCAAACGGCCGGACGGGGAGGGAGTGGAAGAAGCTGCTGCCTTATCTTAGAAGGCGCCTTGGCGAGCAATGTAACGTAAGATTTCTTTTTGTGTTTTTGCTTACGGTCTTATTTTGTTGAGTTTTTTTCTGATGCGTTTGATTAATCTTCGAAATATTTAAATTTAAATTTGATCCTCTAAATTCGATGATTTAATCTGACATGGGAAATCCAAATTTATCAGGATTGTTTGTTTTTTGATGCGCCGCTATAAGTAATAATGTTTTGTAATTTTGTGCGTTGGAATCTAATCATTGCCTATCTTAGCCGTGTTAATTATAATTCCGTGCATCAAGATCTGGTTGTCGTGCTAAAGAGTATGGATTAGTGTAGCGTAGCCCTGCAATTCCGAGGGGCGGTTCAGCTTCGAGATTATTGAATGGTTAACTAATTGAATTATACTTGATATTTATCTGCTTTCTCTTGCTCGATTCCCCTGATTACTTTCTTTCTCTATTTAAGTGTTCTTGGTTAACCATGTGTCCATGACATCCTGGCTAATATAGATTAGCATCATCATCGTTGACCTTGTAAACTGTAATGTAGATCATCATCATCGTCATCAATCTTACCAAACACATAGCTTTCTAACCCTGTAACTCTGCTACTAGTTCAATATGATGCAGCTAGGGAGTTCCAGATTTCCAGTGAATGTATGATATAATTGCGAGTTTGTGTTAACTATAGAATCAAACTTCTATCTTAAATGGATTAAAGTAAATTTATTTCCTGACTATCTTATTTGTATTTTAAGCTGATTATGCAGTATTCATGAGTTTTCATACCTGTAGTTCAATAGTTCTTTTCAACAAAAATTCTAAACTTAGTGATTAAAGATATTGGTATGTGGCAACAATAATTTGGTGAATTTATCTGTTTATTTGGGCTAAACGACCTCTGCAATCGTTTTTGGGTTATATCAATTACCTAAACTTAAAACATTTAATTTACTCTTAACAAAGTATTTCTGTAATAAAACTTAATCTCTTTTGATGCATTCTTATTATTTTGATTTCTCAATATCACCAGATTCATGAATCATTTACTTCAGGTCCTTCTGAAGCTATGGACATAACCAGAGAGGTAAAGAATTCCATTTAAAGCATGATAGATGAGCCTTATTCTTTTATTCTCTTTTCCATGTCTGAGATATCAACAAGCCCTAATATGAAAAGTAATACCGGGAGTATAGGCAATAAGAGGAGGAGCAGATGCTGTCATAGCTGTTGGAGGAGATGGTACTCTTCATGAGGTACAAATGCGAATGTGTTGATATTTTTTGTTGGATACCAGCCAGTACATATTTCTTTTTAACTTAATTAGTCTTAAGGATATATTATCTTCATGAAAATAAACTTAACATCATCTAAATCAGTGTAATTCATCAGTCCTTGTTCCTTAATGTTCTTTATAAGGTAGCGTTCTCAATGGAACAACAGTAGCAGTTCAAGATAGTATACTGTAACCAACTTTTATCAGAGTTTCCTACAAAAAAAATGAGGTTTAAATCTTAGGCGTTTTGATCCATGAAAAAACCCAACCAGGGGCTGCAGTAACCCAAACTTCATATAGCATAGTTGGAGTTTATTGAATGTGAATTCAATCAGCTTGAGATTTTTTTTTCTTAGTTCCTTGCTCTGTTTTTTTTTTTTCATTAGGGTGTGTGATTCTAATTTCGACTCTAAAGTCTGAACGTTGTTTCTACCAAAAATTCAAGATAAGACAAGTGAAAAACCTATTGAAGGTAAAATTTGATTATTTGAATATGATAAACACTGACATTTCCCTTGCAGTGACCTTTATCCTTATGACATGTTTTACAAGTCTAATATAGTCTAATTTGTTGTCTGCAATCTATTTGAGTATTTGCCTAGATTTATAAAAGCTTTTCATGTAGTTATTTGCTGAAATTATTAATGGACTCCCAGGACTATGCCCACTTTGTTTTGCATTATTATAGATATGATTTGCTCTTGATTTACTACCTTTTCTTCATTACTTATTTATCATAATTTCTTATTTAACTTCTAACTTAAATTATACCCCTATTTGTTTATCATTCTGTAAAGACCTGTATCCATCATAGCCAAAATCTAAAAATTTATGCATATTTTGCGAGTCAAAAACTCTTATTTGCACATATTGTGACCTTTAGGTCATTCATTTCAACTAGCAGGTTGTCAACGGTTTCTTTTGGGCAGGAAAACCAATATGTGCTCTAGAAAGAGGGTCCATACATGCAACTACACTTGGAGTGAGTAATTGGAGGCCATCTGTTTCTCAACGTAGTACTCTCTCTTTACTTCTTAAATTGATTTTTTAAAAATCATACTATCATTTGCAGCTTATTCCACTGGGAACTGGTTCAGATTTTGCCAGAACATATGGGTGGTTAGTTCTATGATGCAATGGACCCTTTGATAAACTGATAACTTCTTAATGCTGATCTCATGAGAACCTGCTTTGATTTGTTTGACCAGGAAAAATGATCCTCATCAGGCAATAGATCGAATTGCTAAAGGTTACTTAAAGCAACTCAACACAAATGCCTCCTCTAGTAGTTGTCAGCGTATCTCTGCAAAGTTATTTTCTATTTTTGAAGTCTGTGGACTGATATGGCATTAGTGAGCTCAAATATATTTTGTGTTACAATATATTATATATCGTTATTAGCGCCACAAGATGAATGAAATTTCTTTTAAATCCAACAAATATGTTTGCTTTGAGAATTTTCTTTTGCAGTTATATAAGGTGACTTCCTCTGGTCCTTACCGCTTTTTTCAAAATTCATCGCAATTCTTTTGTTTGGTTTGAGTAGCAAGAACCTTAAGTTCCATTATGTTTCATGCAGGATTTAGATCGAAAATAGACATTGGTCTCATGACCTTATCAGGAGGGGAACAGCATTACTTCATTAATGTTGCTGATATACATCTGTATGTTTGTCAACGTTGTTGATTGATTCAGAATATTGAATTGATTGTTCATGATACATAATGTTCACTTTTTTTTGAGATTGCAGGAGTGCAAAAGCAGGCTACTATGCTTCCAAGTACAAAAGTTTTGGAAACTTCTGTTATGTCTTGGGAGCCTTGAGAGCTTTTATTGGACACCATAATCAAGACCTTAAGATTAAGGTAATATCATATCAAATATTTTGTAGAGGCTTCTGATTTATCTTCATCATGCTTTTCCTATTCCGTTTATTTTGTTTTTAAAAAAATTTAAGTTATTGCGTATTGTGCACTATAGGTTAATGGACAAGATTGGGAGGTATATGATAAAGTCACGGCCCTTTGCATTGGGAATGCTAAGTTCTTTGGTGGTGGCATGAAGATTGTACCTACTGCTGATCCTTGCAGTGGAGACCTGGAGGTTTTTCTAATATTAATTTGTTCTCTGTGATTTTACTAGAAATGTAATGCCAGAACTTCGATGATTCAGGTGGTGATTCTTCAAGACTTCAAATGGTATGATTTTGTTTTCAAATTATACAAGCTGTACAATGGATCACATCTATCAGAAAAAAGTGTGTATTCAACTAGGTAATTTCTTTCGTTTTAAGAGATGTTTATTAAATTGTTGTTAACTTGTATAATTGTTAGTTCTAAACCCTTTTGCCCATAAAATTTCTCTGTTGTTAATTGTTTTTCCATGGTATGGTTTTATTATGTCTGATTTACATGCAATAAAATCCAACTAATTATTGAAAAGTTTTGTAAATAGAAAATATAGCAAGATGAAGTGTCATTTGAATTAGATATTGAAAAAAGATTAGTCATAGAATAATTCTTCATCAAATTATGTATTTAAAGTGAAATATGAACTACTTGCATCAAAACCCATCATAGACTATGCACTAGAAATTTCTCTAAACCCCAATAACTTCTTCTTGCATCCACGGGTGTAGCCATGATTTTTTTCACGTGGGGGCACAAATTATTGAATTTAAAAAAACCCTCAATCTTTTTCGTCCGGACTTGGGACTGACATAAGTGGTTTTAAATATAAAAAAATTTAAATCGTCATACTCAACATGAAAAAAATTAATATATGATAAAGAAAAAAATATACATATGAGAACTTTAAATATTGATATTCTTCTTACATATTTTCTATAATTTCTCGTACCTAATTCTTCATTTTTTGAAATCGTTGTACAATCATTTCATTATTAATACTATTAAATATATATTTTTTCAATATAATTAAGTAATAATTTGAAAATATAAGTTTCAAATATTAACAGAAAGTAGAAATTATTTAATCTAATTTATATTAACATGCACTGTTAAAAATCTTGTACAAATTAAGTAAACAACAACTATTTAATTTCTTTTAACTATTTGCTTTTCATCGCAGATATATTTAGATTAGATCTCATGTGATGATATAAAACTTTCTAAGCTTTTTAAACTAGTGTAATGTATCCAATTCTATCAGGCCTACACTTTGGCCTTTTCACACCATATCCCAATAATGACGTACTGTAGTCATTCTTTTTAAAGTGATGTACTAATAAGCAAAAGCAATTTACTATATATAAAATACTATTAATTATGCCTATTCTCCAAAAAAAAAAATAAAAATACTATTTACTATACCTGACAGAAAGAAGCAAGTGACTCTGTCTCCGCCTCCGAACTCTCCATGAGGATCATCGACCACGACTGGCAATGACGGAAGGGATGAAGGAATTAGATTTTAGCAGAAGAGCGGAACAACGGAAGAAGCATGAGGGGAAATAAATAAAAGTTTTTTTTTCTTAATTAAGGATTACCAAAACTTTTTTTTAGAAATCATATCTAGCTTAATTAGGCATTCATTAAGAGGTCAGTGGGGAGGCGTGCCCCCAAGGCCCCCATGCTAAATCTGCCGCTGCTTGCATCTCAACTTGAAATTGAGCAACAGTTGAACCGAGTCTTTGCCTAGTGTTTCATATCCCAGCTCTCAACTGTGAGGTCATGTGTTCAATCCCTTCTCACACTATTACTCATTTATTGGAAAAATATATGTTGGGTATTTTCATTTGGTACATGTAACAAAGGTTTGTCCCATTTGATGGCATGTGCCTCTTTATAATATATATGGAATAAATTTTCATCTTTTTTAGAAAAAAATATGAAATTAAGTAAGAGTCAAAACTTGAATTGGAAACTAAACATGAGATCCTATCTAAACATAAACATAAATTGGAATCTTAATTTATCCATAAAACTTAGCAAGCTATACTTGCTGACAATGTTAAGGGAAAATAATGGGAATTGAACCACAAATGGTGGATCTACAATCTAATGCTTTAATTCACTTGACAACATCCACTTTTTCCCTTATCTAGCTAGAGGATTCTCTCTTTAATCCATTCATCATTATTGTGTTGATACTTACTTTCATACTTTATATTATGGCCTCGTTTGATTAGGCTTTTTTTCTCCATTTCCGTTTGAATAAGCCGAAATCAATTAGTATTTACTGTTTGGAATCAAAGCTTAACAATAATTCCTTTTTAATAAACATCATTTTTTCGGCGGTTACAAAATTCTTTTCGTATCTGCTTCTTCGGTCACAAAACGGAGTTTCGGTCACAAAATGTCTTTTATAATAAAATCTCAAAAGCAAAACTCCTAAACAAACAATTTAAAATTACTTTCAAGTATTAATAAGCACTTTTAAAAATATTAGTCAAACATATCTCATTATTGAAACTCCATTTTATTGAACGGCTTTTTCTCAACCTCCTTTTCTAAAACTCATTTTTATGAAAGCATAAACCGAATCAAACGAAGCCTTAATGTCAGTAGAACACGTTCATGGTTGAATTTACCTCTTCCGAGCATTACTTAAAGTTTGCCAAACCCTGTTAAGAATTCTGTAAGGGGAAATAGAACCCCTTAGAGACAATTCATGTTTATAGATTCACCCTGGCGGCTTGGGAGGATACAAATTTTGGGTTGGAAAACACACAAAGATGGTATTCACTCTAGGCCTTCACAACTTGCTACTCAAACATGAAATACTGAAGAACTCAATGAAATTGGAAATGATGCTAGAGTTAGCATCTTAGTTTATTTACATAAATGAGTTGTTCTCGTAAGACCCACTTCATAACACCTAATTATTAGTTAGCATGATAGGGACAATTAAAATAAATTTGGATACCAATATCTGACCTCCAACTCACTATTGGTTAGCATGATAGGGACAATTAGATAAAAGTTGAACCCTAATATCTGACCATGTGCCCAAAGGCATCTTAGGGGCACAAATATGCTCTAAATCAATAAATATTATATGTAGATCCTCCTTATTCTCTCTATATTTCTCCATCAAACCTCTCAATAATTGTTTGACTTCCTTAGTAGACCTACCTGGCATGAATCCAAATTGATTTTGAGAAACATTAGTCATTTGTATCACGCCGCAACCTACGCTCCATAACTTGCTCCCATAGTTTTAAAGTATGAAACGTTAACTTAATTCCTTTATAATTCACACGCTCATGTGCATCACCTTTATTTTTAAAAATAGGAATTAACACACTCATTCTCCACTGATCTGACATCGTTTTAGTCTTCAAAATAATATTAAAAAGTAAGCCAATAAATTCCTTCATCTCCTAAGCATTTCCACATCTCTATTGGAAGATCATCAGGTCCAACAGCTTTTCCACACTTCATTTTCTTTAAGGTCTCTCTAACTTCGGTTTTACTTATACGCCGATAAAAACAAAAATCTTTATTTTCATTTAGGGTGATAAAGTTACTAAAGTCAATCATATTTTCATATTCTTCATTAAAAAGTTTAGCAAAATACCTGCTCCACCTTTGTTGAATATCTTCTTCTAAAAAAAGTATTTTTTTATCTAGTAGCTTATGTGAGAAACTGAGGATTTATCTGCTAATAATATCAATTAAATCGATATCCATTTGATTTTTTTTTAGTTTTCTGACTTACAAATTCACGAATTTTTTTTTAATGAAGTCAGAAGTTCATAAACATACCCATGGTTTATTCCTGTGCCTTATTTTCCAGAAAATTTTTGGTTGGTTTCAATGATCAATAATTCTTTAGATCTTTTTGATTATTTTGTTTAAAGAGATTACACTTTCATATAATGTACATTGTATTTATATAGCTTGCCACTCATCTTAGCGAAATTTTATGAAATCTTATAAACATACATTTAAGGTTCTCCTCTCATGCAATTATTTGTTGTATATCCATTAGAGCATATAAAACAATTTTCATTATTTCTCCATGTATTATTTATTTTTTTTATCCATGATTTGCATGAAAATATTTTATTATCTATGATAGTTATTTCTCTACTCTAAAAATTTGATAAAAGATATATGGAATTTAACGATGATGATATGGTGTAATCTGTTTATCTAAAAAGTCATACTTTAAGAATTCTTAAGAAATTAACTGTAAGACAAACATAACTGTTAAAGTTACACAATGAATCAAATGAAATGCATATTGCTGCATAGCACGCAATAGAATTGCAAAGAACCGTAGAAGCTAAATAACAAAAGTTTCCAAACGTCAATTCTTCAAGTTGTTGAAACGTCAAATAAGTTACTGAATACTCAAAGCTATAGAAGAAGAGATGTGAATTCTCAAGCGTCAATATGGAAAAGAAGTCCTAGACAGTGGCGGAGCCAGAATTTTTTTTAGGGAGGGGGCCTAACTTCAACATTGTTTCCACAGACATGTATATATTTAGTCACAGAGCAAGATTAAAGATTAATAACTGCTTAAAATCACAATTTGATGTATGTTAGGTAGCAGTAAAAGGTAAATCTGTTGTTTTTTTGGGGACAAATTAAGAGACAAACCCATTTCTATTAAAATAGAAAGAAATCAGTTACATGTGTAGGGGTAAGGGAGCAAAACTATGAAGGGGGAGGCATCCAGAAAATGTGTAAATAAAATACACCAAAATTCATGTGCACATAAAAACCGCACTAGCAAAATCAGCTAAGAAAATAAAACAGAAAGCAAATTAAATGTAAGAGGGATGGTAGGCTCAGTATAGGAATTGCAAACTGCAAACTGAAGCCTTAAATTTTTGGTTGATTAAAGAATAGGTTGCAGTAAAAGAATAGGTAGCAAGAATTAACTCTCCAACAGTTTCTTTAATGTAAAATTTTGGAAAAAGGGGTGGGGGGTGGGGGGGCCTCTAAGCCCCCCTCCCTTGGCCACTGGTCTTATAGAAGAACTCAAATTTCATTCATCCAATCAAGTTATTTTGTTCATTTCATGGGAGGTCTTATTTATAAAGAAATCAAACCCTAGATTGGTGCGAGACACCCTAATCTTTATTACATTTCAAACTAGCTTAAAAATAATAAATAATAGAAATTCAGCTGGTAAATAATAATGGGCTAGTAATACCTAAAACTAAAAGTAAGCTTGGTTTAGATATTTTGTCTCTTGGTTTGACTTTTTGGGTTTAAACTATAAGAAATGGAGTGTCTCTGAAGTCTGAACAAAATAGTTGATTTTTGCAACATCACTTCCTCTAGGACGGGAAGATCTCTCCTGCAGAGACTTATGTGGTGGAAGTTCTTAAATGCAGACAATATTTCTATCACTTTATAATAATTGTAGTATTCTTTGATGTTATTGTTACCACTGGACCGGTCCAGCCGGTCCAGGCAGGACCGGTTCACGGGCGGGAATCACAAACAGGCGGATCTGGCGGAGAACGAGCGGCCCGTCCGCCCCCATAGAGCCGTTTAGGAAGTTTTTTTGAGCGTTTTGAGAGGGAAATTTGAACGTAGGGACTGTTTAGGGAATTCCTTTTGATTTGTATGCATTAAATAGTAGATTTTCCTAGGGTTTGATCATCTTGAATTTGGCTGAAATTTGAGATCTGGTAGATTTAGGTTTCTTTGGGCTCTTGGCGTTGCCAGAGATTTGGGAGAGAACGATCCTCCTCTCGAATTGAGGATCAATTGTATCTTGCTATTTTATTCATCAACTAGTGGAATACAAGCTTTTCTTTGAGTTTTCTCTCAGATTTCCTTGTGGTTTTGCTGTTAATCTGCTGTAAACAGCAGATTTCTGCTGTGAACAGCAGTTTCCATCGGATCAACTTCAGTTTTGGTGAGAAACATTTGGGAACTCAAGTGTTTCCTATCAGTTATCAATAGAAATGAAAACCAAAAAACAAAAGCATACTTGGACGGGCTTAAACTTCACCTTTCAGAGCATAAAGAAGATCTGGAGATTGGATATTGCCTCAAAATGGTAGCATTGTTGTATCATAAAAAGATGACTAATACTAATATTAAAAAGGAAAGTATGAACAAGCACATTAGATTCTTGTTGACTACCATTATAATAAGGTTTTATGGGTCTGGTTGAGAAAGACAATTAGGGAAAGTGCAGATCATATGTAAAAGATAAACAAACAATTCATTGTTCTCTAAAAAAAATTTCTAAAGATTGTATGATAATCATGTCTTTCATCATGTATAACAACATATCTTTAAAAACTAACATATATTTGAAAACTAATATATAATTCATGCAAATGTTCAACAAAACATAATAAAGTCATAGAATTCATAAATGGGGAATGCACAACTATAGATTGTTTGATGACTAATTCTTGAAGAGAAGTTGAATCATTAAAAGATTGAGAATCAAACTCTGAATTATTTAATTATTATTATTTCCACTTTAGATTCCATTCCTGCTTCAAATTCAGATGAATCCATTAAGAATATTACAATAGACCATATAGGATATTTAAGCTAACAAAAAAGGTTTATTATCCTCCAATTCTTCAACATTTTCATTATTAAGGCTCATTAGATTATTTCATAACAACCATAATTTTATGAGAATATCAAGAGATAAATGACATTTTCCATCACACTTTTAACAGATAACTTCAATAGTTTATTAGGATTTCTAGAATGTGTAGGTGTATTTGTAGGCTCAGTTAGGGGCATACAGCAGTTGACTTGATTGATCTATACAGAACCCTGCCTTAATGTTGCTAGATTGATTGATATTATTTCTAAAAGAAATACGTAGTTGCCTTTCCATGTCTTAGGCTTTATGTTGAGATTCTTCATCATTCCTTAGTTAAAAGAGTCTTCTGATAGCAAGACAAAGATCGTTTAAAACCTAGCTATTACTACTGATGTTTCTTTTTGAAAATCACATTTAGAATTCCGCTCTTCAAGTTGTTTTAAATATTCATTAGTATTTCGATTGTTTTGGCTTAAAGTTTTTAGTTATTCAACTAATCTAGACTTGTAATAGGTGGTTAAATACATGTGTATCACTTTAGCTTTCCTATAAGCCCAAATTTTAATTTGACATTCAATAAATTGTTCGTGTCATGTTGGATTCCTAACCAAAATTTTTTGGTAGCACCAACTAATATAATATTTGCATGCTAAACACATTCATGATCGATCATATAATTTCAATCAAAAAGATTTTCAAATTCAGATATCCAATAAATAAAAATATTTGGATCATATTAGCCATAAAAAAATAGGGGCATCAACTTAAATATTTTATTACTTCATATTCACATGATGTCAATTGCAGCACTCAATTATTTTTTTTCAGTGCCAATTCTCTCAATTATTATAATCATCATTAGAATAATTACATTTATTCAGGTTGGAAGAATCAAAACAAGCAATAATTTTTGTGCATTGTATGCATCTTCTTTTCTTTAGTTGGTTAATTTTATCTGTTATTTTTGTTCTGAGAACATGCCTATGACGAAGGTTGTGAAGATTGTATGGTTGAGGAGGGTATTTCTTAATTTTAGGTTAGTTTATTGGAATGACATGATATCGGTGTTGATCTTAAATGGGTTAATTCACCCATAAACTAAAGACAAATATGCTAGAATGTTGTTGGATTTTAAATCAAAAGTTTAATTTGTTGGATTAATTTTTTTCTAGTTGGTCATACTTGGATAATACATCATTATTTGTAAATAATGTTGTAGGAATCGTTCAAAAAATAAAAATAAAAATAAAAAGAACTGAAGAAAAAAAAGTGTAACGGAATCTCGTCATCTTTGCGGGATACTCTTTGGATGTATATTGTGCTAAGTTAGCATATAGAATTGACATTGTGGTGGTTGTACTATCCTGATCTTTGGGCGACATGTGTGATTGGTAAGATTTGCAAGTAACGGGACCGATGACGTGGATTGCTTTACGATTTTTCTTTTAATTGTTGAAGTTGATTGTGTTTTGCCAATTTGAAATTAAATTGTGATTAAAAATTAGATTGAGAATAATCTTTTGCCAACCTTTTCTACTAGCTTTTCGATGATAAAGAGTTTAGAAATAACGGTCTAAGGCATGAAATTTAAAATTGTTTTGAATAAATCTCTTTCGATTTTCAATGTTGTGAGTGCAAATTGGATTAGAAATTTCATACACAATACAATTGTGATTACTTGTTTTCGGGGAAAGTCATATCTAGTGTGAAACGTTATTTTTCTCTACTTTGGTAAATTTATCCTTATATATTTCTCCTATCTAATGTATTATCGTCTCATTTTGCACTCTTGATTTCGGTAGAAATTTGATACTTTACAAATCTGATTTTATGTACACTATTTTATTTTGCTTAATGATTTACTTTGTTTATAAAATTTTCCTTAACTTTTTTAAATTTTTCTGAGACATTTTCCATCTACTGGTGAATCACTGGTCAATCTATAAATACCTTGTTTGTTTCTTTTATTTGACAGTCTCTCTTTGTGCAGTGTGAAGTCTATTGAAGTTGCCATGGTAGAAGGCAATGGTGACATTTATGTGCAGTCTGATGGTGAACATCTGGGCTTTCTTCCAGTTAAGTGTTCGATTTTGCCTTCTGTCATTGATTTTTTCGTCTAAATCTATATCAATATCTATGACCTACCTCCTTAAGCATTCCAGGTTATTTGTTAGCTATTATTAGCGTCTAATGAAATTTTGTAATTGTTTTTTACCTGTTGTTTGTAATGCTCTTTCTAAATGGTTCCATGAGTTTATTTATTTCTATTAGCTAATGAAATATTGTAACTCATTTCTCATTAACCATTCGAAAACAAGCAATAAATTTTGTGGTGAATTTTTATTTATTGTTGATTAACTTGATAATTGATATACGCCCATGTTTAATATTAACTTGAATCTTGATTGGTGGCTTAATTTGAATCATGTAATTCGCTGGTGGCCATTAGAAGAAGATATTTATACTTTTATAGTATAATGTATATGGGTATATGCTACTTTTTTATTAAGATTCAAATCTTTTACATTACGCAACTCATCTTGATTTGTTGGTTGGGGGCTTTGGTAGTTTGGTTCTCAACCGAAAGGTATTGGATTCGAGTCTTATGTATGTGATGTGTGTGTGAGTTTGTCTTAATTGATCCAAATGTCCCAAAACTTTAATATTACATACATACCACTTTATTTCATGTTATTTACATATCCAATACCCAAATTTTTAATATTACATTCTTAACACTCATATAAAATTTTAATATCAAATATAACACTCCTATATTTTATTCTTACCACCCATTCCACCTTATAAACTTTAACATTTTATTTCATGCACTCATATTTGTTCTATGAGTAGTATGTATGTAATATTAAAGTTTTGGGTGTTAGAATATAAATAGCATGAAATAAAGTGATATGTATGTAAATCCGTTACATACATACCACTTTATTTCATGCTATTTACATATATATAACACCCAAAATTTTAATATTACATTCTTAACACCCAAAATCTTTTACATTAAATGATATAATGTTTGCTTGTTTCATTTTCATGCCAAGCATTTAAAATAAGTTAATCTTTTAGGGGTGTGAACATTGCTCATATTTGTCTGAGTGGTTTATTTATAGAAATCCTTGCAGTAATTTCCATTCATCTGTATTAGCATATCTTGCTGGGGCCTCCCAAGTTTAAAGCACTGATTCATGATTTTGACCCAAAGAATCTGCACATTATCTTTCTATATTTTTTCCAAAAAAAAAAAAAAAAAAAATCTCATTCTTATGTTCTATTTAAAGCATGCAGATACAAAAGATTATTACGAATTGCCTCAGTCTCCTGCAACTATTCTAGCAAGTTTAATTTAACAGCTTCCTGCTCCATAAAAGATAAATTTTCCTTTTGTTCCTCCTCATAGTTCAAGCTAATCAAATGAAGAGACTAAGCAAAATTCTAAAAATATAATTTGAGAGAATTCCTTGCACATTCTTTATTTTATTTTGAATAACCAATATAGGATCCTCACTTGAACTCATTGTTCAGTAGTTTTAAAATTAGCTATCGATTTCAATTTTAATTTTATCGTAAAGATTTTTACTTTGATTTTTTTTTTTAACTTTATGATTCAAGTTATAATATACATGAAATTTGATGGGATCATTTATGCTTGAATTATTTACGGATGGTTTAGAAGTTAGTAAATTTTTGTTAAAAATCTGTAAATTTTCAAACCTCAATCATAAAAAAAAGCTAAAAAAATTACTTTCTACAATAAATATCAAACTAAAACTTACTCTATGATTAATAAATAAAAATTACACTAATCTCAACACAATAATTTTAATGCCCATACTGATACAACACATCAAGCAAACTTAATTGATAAAAATATTAACAAATCTCTTTTGCTCAAATCTATATAGTTTTAACACTCAAAAAACCAAAAAACCAAAAAAAAAAAAGATTACAGATCTACATTCAGAAGCTAAAAGCTCTCTACAATAAATTCAAGCCCAACACTGTCAAGAAACTTTAAACAAGAAGAAAAAAGAACATTTTAATACAACAAGCATCATATATTTATCTACTCTTCTACCCTATAAGCAGCTCGGTATTTACATAGATAAACCTCAAGAACAAATATACAATTCAAAAAAGATACCATTCGAGAGGGCTGTCAGTTTTGTACAGAGGCAAATACAGTGCATGCCGGAGAGGTTTCTTCTTCAAGAAGCGTAAACACCATTAAAGGCAGCTCACATTTATTTCATTAATAATAGAGTATTATTGCTCGGCTTTCACCCTATAAACAAATTTGATAAAAATGATAACTTGGTTGAAATATAATTGAAACAGAGAAAAGAAAAAAGAGGAGAGAGACTTACAGGAACGGGACATTTATAGGTTCGGCAGCTTTAAGCATGCCCTTAGTACCGCTTGATTTGCCTTCCTCCGCACAGGCATCATACAGGGAAAGCAGCCTTCTCTGCAAGAATACAACTTTTTTAGAATGACTTGAATACAATAACAACAACAACAATCATCTGTTCATGAAATAAATTTTTTTACTTATTTTTTTATTTGTTTATCTCACTATTAAGAGCTAAATTCTCATTCAAATTTAATTAAAAAAAATTATTTTTAATACTTTCTAACCAAATTCTTATAGATCTACTTCTATATTTCTTAACATACGTCAAATCTAATACATCTACTCTCCTAAAAAGGTCATTGGAAGACCAACTTCTTATGTGACCAAGCCATCTAAGGCGGCTCTCTCTTATCTTATTTGCCATTGGAGCTACTCCAACCTTTTTCATGTATAAACTCATTTCGCATTCTGTCTCTAAGTGTAAAGCGACTTATCCACCTAAGCATCCTCATCTTTGCAACACTTAATTTTATACTTCTCTTTTAATGGCCAACATTATGCACCGTAAAGCATTCAAGGTCTCACCACCATCTTATAAAATTTTCTTAAATTTGAGAGGTACTTTTCTATCACACAACAGACCGTCAGATACGATGCACTCCATTTCAAATATTCAACTTGAATTCTACTACTAATATCCTCATATATTTTAGCATCATTTTTAACAAATAGACCTAAGATAGCTAAAACATGCACTCTTTTTAATTAGAAAAATTTCAGCTTTGCAAGTTTTATGGCACTCACATGGTCTTCAAAATCAGGATTTGTCAGATTGATGGAGAGATTTCTCATCAGCAATAAAACCTGTGCAGTGAACATTAAGATATCAATGATTCGAACACATTTAAATCACCCAATTGAATCGTAGAAGTTGAAATAGCATAAGCGGAAGGCACATGGGCAAAAATCAGCACTAGATTAACTAACAACAAAAGCTATTTCAAAGAAAAAAATGCCTCAAACATTACCATCAGAAAGTTTCAGGAGAAAAATGTAACACAGCTATCCCGGAAAAAACATAAAAAGGTTCAGAATGATGTGAAGATATACAGTCTAGTTGGGACAAAGGTTCAAGTGTTTTTAATGAAATTGACTACTTCGTTTAGAAATCAATATCTGTAACCAGCCATCTAACTTGGTGTGATGTTTTATGGATTCTACAGACAACCAAATATAAAAACTAATATAAAATATTTTAAGTTATCTCAACCTGAAACCCAATCCAGAATAAATAGGGGAGATATAAAAAATACTAAATAGATAGGATTTTATCTTTGGCTCAAGCCCCTTACATAAATATGCTTATTAAGAATGTTTGCTGGCTCGGCAAAGTTAAATTTAAACAGATAAAGACTTTAGCAAACTTAAAAAATGGCCACAATTAAAGACACAGGTGGTTTGGACACAGAAAATGACTTATACTTTATTTGGGGCAACTTTCTAAAGCAGTTTTCAAGTACACAAATTTTTAATTCAAGTAATTTTTGTATTAGAGAGCTGTTTTAAAAAGCAATAAAAAATCTGTTCCAAATGAAACCTTAATCTAGAAAACATGCTTATGCAGAGGTTCAAATCTTAAACGAGAGCAACATATATGAAGGAAATGAACTATGAGTGGCACAAGAATACAATTTCTCTCCATCTATACTGAACATTTTTTTTTTTTAACTCAGAACATTTTCTATCCATCTACACACTTATGCTCCCATCAACTTTAAGGTCTTTCCTGAAAAATTATTACATGCAGTGTCCAACCGCGTCCGGAGGCCAATCCGGACACGCCATGTCACCAAATGCACAATACATTGGATGATGTGGCGCGTCCGGATTGACCTCCGGACACGTTAGGACACCGCACAAAATAATCTCTCATTTGAAAGGATTGTTGTTCGTAATCTTACTTTCTACCATGAACTCCATGTCTTAATGGACAAATCTATATTAAGAACAAAATAATAGATTACTGTTGCTGGTCATTCATGGTAGATGTTGCAAAGCCATTCCATAATTCTCATACATAACAGAACTTCCATCAACCGATATTAAAACTATTTATTAATAAAAAATAAACCTGAAAGCAACACGAATTTGAAGGAGCAGAATTTAAATCTAAGTTGAAAGATGGCATACTGTTTCAACATCAATTGGGTCCATTTCCATCAACTTCTGCAAGTGACCTCTTTTGCTAGGATCAAAGATATTTCCAATAAAGCTGTAAACTCGAGCAAAGTCTGGCATAGCTTCATAAAACACAAAAATTAGAAATAAAGAGATAAAGCAAAACCAAGACGAGTACAAAGAAGCAAAGCTATGAACATATAAGATTATAACACAAAATAATATAGAACATTCCAACAAAGTATACGTATTAAGTATATCAATCATAAACACTTCAAAAGCCTTCTGTCTTTGTCGGACGCTTGTCAAACATGAACACACTTCCAAAACACCCTCACACACATCCAACATACTAAAAAGGGCATATGATGTATTTTTCCTTATTAAAAGTAGAGCTAAATATCACAAGGACACATTTTGATAGGACATGAATACACATCATGATAAGCTTCTTGAAGGGTCAAGAAGATGAGGCACCTTTTTAGAGCAGGTGTAAACCTTCAAAGAAAAAGGAAGAGAAGTGCATAAGAAGGAAAAAACATAAATTTCTTATTCCATAATAAGCTTTTACAACTAGAGAGGTATTTATAATACTTTAGTAGACCAACTAGTTACTAAAGAACCCTTCAACCTAAAACAAATAAAAGAAGTGCCAAATATGACGAAGAATGCCAGGATGAAGCATTTCAGAGACTAATTGTTCCATCACATTCTTTTGAAAAAAGTAGATAAATATAAGTTGGATGTGAATAGGTTTAGATAAGGAAGGAAGGTGAATACGATGATCAATAGTGCGAGGTGGTGGATAGGCCTTATGGAGGTTGAAACTTGAAATACGTGTTGGAATTGTTTGAGATAAGAATGGAAAGGGGTAAATGAGTTGTGAGTTTATCTATGCAATTAGCCAATAGGTTTGTAGAGGAAAAAGTTGGATCTATGAGGTGTGATTGAACAGTGAAGAGTTGAATGGTGGGAGAATGAGAAATGATTGCACGAACTAATTACAGGAAATAGGATCACATTATAATTGGGATTCGCTTGTCAGTGTAATCTGCCTATTTTGATTATGGAATCACATAATAAGATTTTGATAATCGTGTAAAATAGGTCTTATAGATTCTGGCCATTGCATGCCAAAAATGATATCAGCATCATGCATTGAGAGAACAAATAGATCTAAACAAATTCGATAGCCTTGAATAGTATTGTTTACTTGAGGACATTTATAATTACAATTTAATAAGCACAAATACATCAAATTGTTTACTAGGTTGAGGATGAAGAAATAATTTGGTGATGAGGTGTTCTTGAATGAAATTATAAGTACTACCGCTATCAATTAATATTTGCACATTATGCTTATTAATTGAGCTGGTTAATAGAAAAGAATGAGTTGAACTGTCCAGCTAAAACATTAAGACTGGTTCCCGTTGAGGATTTAGATGTTCATCATTAATAAAAGAGAGAAAAAAGTCATATGCTAAGTCAAAGTCATCAGTGCCAGTAAGATATAGAACTTAATTGATCAACGATGTTTGGGGCCATATTTTGCATCACAATTGAAATATAGACATTTTTCACAACGAAATTGAATTTCAGCTGGTGAGAGTTTTCAGATTGGAAGATTTTGAGGCTTAGGGATAGTTGGTGCAGAAGAGAGAAGAGGGAAGAGAGAATGGGAGATAATGTAGTAGTTGAATTGATGCTAGAATGTAAAGAATTAGATTTAGTATTTTTGAGAGTAGGATGGTATGATTTTCTCCAAGAGGAGGAATGAAAAAGAAATAAAACTTGAATTTTTTCTTCATGACGTCGTGTTAAATCCATAGGAGGTCGTGCAAGAAGTTCACATTGGATTTCTTGTTGAAGTCCTGATATGAAATACTAATGAGTGTGGATTCCGATAAGTTAAGAGACTTTAAACACAAGTTTTTTTAATGCTATTTGATATTCTATGACAAAACTTTGTTGAGTTAGTTTTGAAAGATTCTAATGTAAATCTTCGTGTGTGGAGATACCAAATCACTATTGTAAAGAAAGGATAAAGTCGGGCCAAGAAAATAATTGGTCCTTCAAATGCAATGATGGGTACCAAGTAGTTGCCGGACCTTCGAGGTGAAAAGAGGCGATTCGAATATGATGACATTCAGGTGTATTATGAAAATCAAAATATTCTTGTGCTTTAAAGATCCAAATTTCTACGTTTATCCCTTTAAAATGAGGAATCTAAATTTTCTTGGTTTAAAGAAATTTAAAATTCCTAAGAGGTAGGAATGGGTGATGAGAAGTGATTTGGTTACCCGATCCCCGAATGGCAGTTGAAGATTGAGATCCTTAATGGGGTGAGGTGTGAGGTCGATAGGTGCATAGTCAAGGTGTTTGTCAACAGAGTCCATTAACACATGGAATTGTTAGTGAGTGTGCCAATGGATGCAAATTGGAAATAAGCTTTTTAGAGGGATTTTTGGATTTCCAAAAAATGTAATTCTTAGTTGGTTTGCATGGTGCATAGGGCTTCTGCTAGATCCTGCAATTGTGAAAAGAGAAAAAACTAGTAGAAAAATGAAATTAAGAAAAAAAATCTAAAAGAAAAACAAAGAATCTGTATTATCTTGAATACAATTGGTGTATGAAAGGAAGTTTGCAGTTAAATGATTGTTATTCACTAAGTTTACAATATTAATGATATATCAATGTGATCATATTTTGAGTGTGATTATTTTGAAGATTATATACTATCTTTTGAGTTTTTGGCATTTTGTGTATACAATGTGAAGTTCATATTAAAAAAATGATGTCCAATGATTAATTTTAATGCTATTGTACTGTTGAAAATTAAGTACATGTGATGTGTAAATGTAATTAAACTAATATTATGCTTTGTTCTATTAACCTTTAAGCTTCTCACATGATATTAGACCTCATTGTGTAGTGCTTTTTGAATGAAAATTTTAATATTAAGAGCATTGATTAATTATTTTAAAAGGATAATTTATAAAAGAAAATATTGTATTAATAGTGTGTCGTGTCCTACTTTTAGTTTAAAACATGTCATTATGTCTATGTCGTGTCATGTCCATGTCCTAATTTCCATAAAACTCCAACCTTTTGGGTACTAGATAAACTATAATCAGCCATCAATGAATTCTATCCAAAGAAATTCCATTTAGGTCAAAGGGTATATAAGGGAAGCTTGTTACCATTATGCCATGCAAATAGTATATTAGATGCACATATCAGTCAAAATATTGATATCATTACCATAAAAAAAAATTAAAAAAAAAAACATTTCTAATCAATTCTTTTATGATGCAAACAGATATATTAAATTTACATGTATTAGAAAAATCTTAAATTTGATAAACAGTATTACTAAAGATGTTCTATAAAGTCAATATTGACAGTAATAGTAATATACTGTAAAAGAAAAATAACCTTTTACTATGACTACTCTTGACCGTAGTCCATTCTCTTTTTTTTTTTAACTAAACTGCATATTTCATCTGCGTAACTTTTTAATTTATTTATTTATTATTATTTTTTTAAGCACAAATACTTGGATAAGTCCTTCGCGTAGTTATATTAACCAGGATCATTTGTTGAAATGCTTAGATAAGTACTAAGGACACACTGAGCTTAGCATTTGAATATACAAAGCTCAAGTTTGAAAAAAAGTTTCTTAGGTAGCAGCAATTATAGGCACAAAAATAGCAGCAATTCAAACAAATCCTCCATAACATGTAGCAAAATATTTGAAAGTAGACAATGTCTTAGCTCCACTATCTCAAGATTTCTTTTTCACCAAACAGACTCTATCTAAAATATTGCAAACAACCCCGAGTTTGATGCTATATGAATAGCTAACCGTATTAAGGTATCAATGAACCAAACAACTAACATTTGCTATTGAGGTAATACAGCACTCAATATAATGAACCAAACAACCTAGATTATTTGTTTAGTGATAAAGAAGAACACCAATGACATTCTCCACTTAATTCCAACAACAAGCTGAAGATACAGAAGAACAAGTGCAAGCATATCTAGTCCACCCCACTGAACATGCAAGAAAACTAAAGACCCTACAGCTGTAGGATGATCCCTAGAGCAGCATAATTGAAAAGCCAACATTGATTAAGCATGAACAAGCGAAACTTAGCTAATATTTTCTTATTAAATCTTGAATTAAGCATTGATGGCTTAATTTCCGCTTTCCTTATGGAAATCCAACACGTTAAGTGTATTAATTATTGGAGGTAGTTTTTTGTTCTCTTGTTTAATTAGAGATGGAAGCACTAAGAATACTCAAAAAAGCTCCAGACAGAAGTAAATTCTTAGCATGTAATCCCCATTCAGAAGGACCACTAATTCAACTTGGCTTCCATCTACTTGACATTACATAATTTCTCTTTGAAGGGACAAGTTCAATCAAAACATTAATGAAAAACAAGCTGTGCAATGCCGTCAACTGTGAAAATATGTATTTTAGCGAGTAAAATTAGTTCTGTACCGCGAACTGATGGGACATGATGCCCTTGATCAGTGGTTTCACAAATTTGCCTTATCCTTTGAGGGTTTTCAGTGCTGCTGCTGCTAGAACTATTATTAAGCAACATACTTCCTGTAGGCCCAGCATCTTCTGCAAAACAAATTCAATAAGTAAAGATAAAGATCAAGCCACTATGTAAACAATATGTGCTTCTGAAGGGTTATAGTGCTATTTTTAATCAAGGGTGATAGAGCTAGTTGTAATTAACTGACGCGAAGTTGAATGATCTATTAAGAGCTAAACCTTTTATTGTGTGTAAAGCTTCAACAGGCTGAATAGGGACCCATGAAGAAATTGCTCCACTTGTAGAATTTCTAATCACTGATGACCTATCTGATGTAAGAGTATAGACTGGTTCAGGCAGACATGGGGAAGTTTGAAATGAAGTTGTAGGCTGTGGCACTTGGTGACCTGTGAAAATATGTCAAATAAAACATATTTTAGCCACAAGCTGCTGAAAGTTAATGACAGTATTAACTCTTACCATTTTTAGAAGCTTTCTGAGGATATGGATGAGCAGCTTTGCGCTTGGGCCGAGGAGGTGGGACATGCTCACTTGTTCCATTTTTCTGAACTTTTAAAAAGTATTTCTGTGCATGGCTCCTGATCTGCAAAAATGCATTTCATGAACTTAAAATTTATCATCAACACCTTATTCCAACTAATTGAGGTTGGCTTTATGAATCCTCGTTGTCCACTTATTCCTAATTCCTATTAAGCGTTGAATGAGAAGCTCATTTCACATTGTCTGCCTATTTTCCTTCTTTATTATTTCACATGAATTTTATCAATCTATTTTATTGGTCCATCATAAACCCAATATTATTTATGGACAAACCATCACATCTCTTTTGCAATATTAAATCTTCCATACTTGCCACTGCCAACATCTCTAATAAAATTCTTTCACCAAGTATTCTTTCTAATTTTAGCATGCCTCCATTTTATCCAGAAATCAAAGAACCTCCACATCCATATAATACCTTCAAAAGTTTAGAGCAAGAATAATACAAGCAAATTTTATGATATTAGCAAAACCTGAAGCAAAATAAATCCCGCATTTTAATTACAATATGAACACCGTGATAAGATGAAGTTTGGTTTGGAATAGCCGTATCTAGAAAAAACAGCCAATTAATGTAAGAGGTTAAGCACATTACAGTAGTTTAAAGGTAAAAATAATATCTAAAGATGTTTGAGGGATCTAAAAGCAAGGGCTAAGTTGACAATCAACCAAAATTAAAAGGGTATCAATAATGAAGTAACATGTCCAACATACTTTTGATCTGTTTCCTGTTAGAAAGCACTACAAACCAGACCACTAGAGCTTGATAACTGATAGATCATAGAACCCACTGTAGCTTGAACTAGTTCAAGATGCCAATTACATGATTGATAATAAGTAAGGATAGGCACAGGTGTGCACGCACAATGATTTTTGGAATATAATTTTTTACTATTGGATAACTGCAGCTTAGATCTCTTTTTTACATTCTTAGAGAATCTAATATGCAAACTGTTAAATTCAGAGCATTGGAAAGGGAAAAGGATTTTTAATTTTATTAAACAAAACTATTCATATTTATAGATCTATACAAGATATCTTAATAAAAAAATAAATAATTATGGAATCATGCATAGTTGCCCTAATATAATCCTTCCTAAATTAGCCACCCAAATATGGGCCTCCCACAAATCCCCTTGCTGGCCATGGGATCAAGGGCCAAGGGACGGATAGGATTTAACACTCCCCTCCAAGCTGGGGAATACAAATATGTCATTCCTAGCTTGATAATTAGTCTCAGTGAAGTAGAGTTATCAAGTCCTTTGGTTCACCATAAAGTTCTTCATTTGGCCAAAGCTTTGGGAGAAATTAGCTTCAGACATTGCAATGGCAAAGGGTAGCAGTGAAGGCTATATTAGGCAGGGTAGCAATGAAGGCTGCATTAATTATAGATAGGATAGTAACCACAATGGAAGGCTAGCAATGAAGACACAAAAATAGGAAAAAAATGTTTTTAGGGTTTTGACAAGCTTCAAGGATAGTAGCAGAAAAACACATCTCAAGTGGCTCGGCGCTTGGCACACAAATCTCCTCCCATCTGATCAAGCCAGCCAGCAGCCAAATGCAAATCAGCCATCCGACTCCACTTGAATACTCATATGTGATCGACACTTTACAGCCACACGGACTCCACTTGAATATTCATATTCGATCGGTACTGTACAGACACACGCAAGGCCCTCCCTCTGGCCTGATCATAGAAAGGAGTGTAGGTCATGCACCCTTGCTTGTCCAGACCCTAGACCCTCACGAGAGGGAACTCTTAGCTCTTTCCATACGCACGAAAGAGGTCCTACGCTCTACTTTTCTAGCTTCTACTCAGTTGACTCTGGACGTTGCACGGAAGAGAAGCCCTCCCGCTCAATCTCTCCTCAGTCTTGAACCCACGAAGGAAGATGGACTAATATTCATTAGAAGTCCAATAGTGAAGGTTGGTGAAAGGTTCAATATTCCTCAAAATCTCAACAAAAAGGTCGGTGGTGGGAACCTATATTCCTCATAATTCCAGCAATAAAGGCTGATGGTAGGAATCTATATTCCTCATAATTTCGGCAATAAAGCCAATGGTGGGAACCTGTATTCCTCATAATTCTGACAATGAAGGCCGGTGGTGGGAACCTACAGAACCAACAAGCGCTAGCTCCTTCAGGGTAGGATAAAGTGCTTCTAATCTCTATGTAGCCTCACCGTCAATATCCACGATCGAATCCCTACTTAGGGAAGTAGCATACTTCACCATCTACATGCTCACCATAAGCACGCACTTGACTGTAGCAGTGAACTACCTTACCACCAAGAAAGTCATCTTCTTCCCCACCGTGCACATTGATTGGGCAACTCCACGTATCAGGACCATTCCATTGGCGAGCTTCGAACCTAGCGAACTGACTTCAGTCCAAATCCAACCTACAAGGTTCTAAATGACGATTCCCTCAGCGACAACGAAGAAGGAGAGAATGTGGGTTTTGAAGTGGCGTTCATTTGATTTGAGGGATTGATCTTAGTGGCAAAGATCTTGGGAGAGGTTGGCTTCTTCTGCTGTCCAACCTCCTTCTACATCTCCCAGATCTGAGGATAGCAGATCGGGAACATGCATAAGTGGTTTAGATTTGGGGGGCAAGAAGGGGCTCTTCGAGTGGAGGATTTGATGGCATGTACAACTCTTCAACCACTCATTCTTTACTCTGTTTGGTTCCAGCACAAGCAAGAGGGCCGATCGTCCCCGCTCAGGCACGTACGCACGCACGCATGAAGTTCCTGCTCGCTCCCTCTCTTGAACCTCTTCTGCACTCGATTCGGGCCCCAGGTAGGTGCGCATGAGAGTCGTACACAGAAGACCGCAAAGGGAAGCCCTCTCACTTGCTCGGTTGCACTAGACGCACCCGAGCAAAAACAGAACAGAACACAATAACTAGCTCTCCCTCTCTCACGCTCTTATTTTTTAAGAAGATCCGAATGCCTTGCTCTGATACCATGTTAAATTCAGATAATTGGAGAGGGAAAAAGGCTTTTTAATTTTGTTATACAAAACTATTCATATTTATAGATATATACAATATATCTTAATAAAAAAATAAATAATTACGGAATCATGCATAATTGCCTTAATATAATCCTTTCTAAATCAACTACCCAAATATAGAAGGAGATCGGAGTGATCCAAGTGAGCATCCCATGGATCCCCATGCTGGCCATAGGATTAAGAGGTAAGGAATGGCTGGGATTTAACAGGTGAGCCTCCCACGGATTCCCATGCTTGTCGTAGGATCAAGGGCCAAGGGACAATGGGGATTTAACACAAACTTCATTTGTTATGACAAGACAATCATTAGATGTTTGATACACGTTTCTTAAACTTTATTTTTGATGTCATTATTTGCCTCAAAGAATTTTGAAATACCTGGATAACTGTCTTTGACCCAACAAATGCTTCTATCTTCTTCCAATCACGATCAAACCTGAAGCAAATAAAGCAAGACCAAAAAGATTAAGTATGAGAAGTGTGAAATTTCAAAATATTAAATTAGCAAAGATTGCAAAATAAACAACTCAGTAGTCATTCCATGAAAAGCTGAACAGTCATAAGCATACATACAAATTAGACAAACCATAAAAGATTATTTTCAAGATGTACTGGCTAAGTAGATCACGTTTGATATACAGGGATAAGCGCAACCCAGTTCTCCTCAACAATTCAGCCCAAAAGATGATTCGGTTCACTTGATTTTCCACTTTCAAGTGGATCAAATATTGTTTTTTCTTCCGTGTAAGCTTGAAGATCAAAAGATGCATTCTACATTAAAATCTGAAAGAGCTAAAACAGTTAATTTGACATGCAATGAACAACATAGAGTTCCACCAACTCTGAAAATCTTGTAAATATTTGCCGAACTATTTGGCTTTAATCATCAGAAATCAGATTTCTTCTCTTCTTATTTAAAAGTGCCCAAATGCTCTTAAATACTATATTTGTTTATACACCAGCTTAGTAAAAAATAACAAGAAAGCTTGAAATATATAAATTAATCACAAGACATATACAAAAAGTATATGCATCAGAGTGCTAACCCTCCGCTAAATCATACTTAACAGTTTCCAAGCTCAGACAGGATCCGTTTAAGGAGGATCTTCTCCGGTAACTGAGCATAACAACACTCAAAACTTCAAGCCACTTTTTCATAAAATAGCTTTCAAAATTGCTTGTGAAGTGAAAGTATTCATGGGTCTAATCTTAGAGAGGTTTTTCTCCAAGGTCACTGGTTGGAGCCACATATTTTCAGATTTATCGCTAATCATTCCCCCTAAAAAAATTGCTTGTGACAAATATCAGATGATAACTAGCTACCTTCAAAAAGTTAATCAATTCCATAATAGACCCAGGAAAACTAGCGGCGATAGAACCTAGTACATAAATAGCCAGGTTCCAGTAATCACACCATAATTCATTCCAAACCCACAAACTATACACAGGAAGAACCCAGATCTAGCAGATAGCAAAAGAAATGAATAATCGATTGAGCAAACAGCAATATCTAATTCCAAAGCGTAAGCCAAAACCTAAAAGAGACAGCAAGAACGAAGGCATACAGCTGGAGAGCCTCGAGGAACTTGTCGTGCTCTTGCTCGGTCCAGCTCTCCCTCGACTTAGTGATGGTGTACGGCTTACGGATCTTCTTGTTTGGATCCTCCGACGAGGTCTCCTCAGCCGCAGCAGAGGTCGTAATAGAACCGAGCACCTCCTGGAAGACCATGCCTGTAGGAATCCCCTTCTGCTGCTGCTGCTGCTGCTGATGATGATGACGATGAAAAGAGTCCGCAGAAAATCCTGCTTGTCCTCTGAACTCGCTACCGCCGCCTTCGGCCGCCGGAATAGCGTATAACATAGATATCGACGCCGCAATCCGCGAGAAAAAACCCTCTTTACCGTCAGATTCGATGAGTTCCCTCAGCTGCTTCTCTCTCCTGCTTGTGTGGACTTGTGGCTTCCAGCGATGGAAAGATGTGGCCTTCCCTTGCGTTGCTTGGGTAAGAGCGGAATGGAGGGCTACGTGTGCCGTGCGAAGAGCTATGCCAACCACAAACTAACTATGCGGTCGAAGGTCGCCAGCTTATTATATAGACCACAACCAAAAAAAAAAATGGCAGAGCGATACCATTTTCGATGGGAATGAAATATATTTTATTATTTTAATTGTAAGATAATCCACAGCCCTTTTTTTTAACCTTCTTCTTCGGCACTTAAATCGGGCGGATAGGAAAAAAAAAAGAAAGTGATTTGCAAATCAAAATTATAATGAATTTAACTCTGCAACTCTGTGTGCTAAAATCGTTTGATTTTGTGCATATGAGATATCTCACTGTCTGACCATTTTTTTCGGCTGGATCAACTCATATTATATCTTTGATGTTTTGCATTTCATTTATATATTAGTGGTGGACTTAGGTTTCATTTGAAACCAATTTTTATTATTTTTCAAAATAATTTTTTTAATAAAAAATTAAAATTTTTGTCAAAAAAATTATTTTATAAGTTGTAAGAAAATCATCTCAAATGGCCTTAGAAATATTTTTTTTATACTCAAAAGTTATCCCATATCATCATATATATATTGACCATTTATGGTTCATGGGTAATAAATTAATTTCTTATATAAAGAATAAAAATTTTAATTTCTTCATTAAAAATATCAAATGATTAACAAATCTATATATGTTAAAGATTGAGGAGGAACAAGTGCCCCATCTTGTAAAAAATTATTCAGGCACCAGACGAGGTCTGGAGACCAACGAGAACCCGCCACATCACTTTTTTGCTCGGTACCGGTGCTCTATACCATTGTGTACTGGGTCACTTGACACGTTCTGGTTGGTCTCCGAACCGTCTGGTGTCCGCACAAAGAATAATTTCTCCCATCTTGCACCCTTAAAATCATTAAATATATATTTAATCATGAAGCTTTTTTCCAATTATGTAGAGATTAGAATTTCTATCGACAATTAATCTCCCATCTTCATGGGCATGAGCAAATCTTTTACCTAAATTCTCTACATTGCCGATGTCGCGATTTAAATGACCGTTGCGGATGTTAAAATTTAATATTTAAAATAGAGATGTCTAAATAGCCCATTATTCATAAATGCGTTCAGCCCATGACGAAGCTGATATCTGATTTATTTGTTAAGCAAACAAGTCGAACATAAATAGATGTGTTGTGCTTGAACAAATTATTAAAGTTTCGTTTGGGGCGGCTTTCATACTGCTTTTTAAAGCAGATTTTTAATACAAAATTTTAATATTTGTATTAAAAAGTTGCTTTAAGAAACAGTAAAAAATCATTCCAAACGAAATCTAAATTCAAACGAGCAGAAACCAAACAAATGACTAGCTCGTTCTAACTCAACTTGTTTAAGACCCTAATTTAAAAACCAGTCTTTAAGAACTTTATCAAACTTCTAATCTTCTTGTTAATACTGACATAAGCCTTATTTTGTTATTCTAAAAGCACCCCTCAACCACATCAACTAACATTTTAAGGTACTCTATTAGTCTATTTACAACAGGCTTAATATGAACAATTGGGTTAAAAACTGGTGAATTCTCTTATAATCCGCAACATTTTAATTCACAAGTTAAAAACTAGTTTTTCCCACATCTTTCTGCCTAGTATTGGCTGCCTTGGACGTCAATCTTTCTGCTTAGCTCGTCAAACCTGTAGATTTTTTAGTGCACTAGCAGTGCAAGGCCTTATAAATTCTGAGCAATTTCTTCAGTTGCATTGTCTGTTATATTTGGAGGAACAGAAATAAGTGAAGAGATATTAACAATTTTACAAGCATCTCCTCTGCCATTCTTATGATCATCCCTTTGTTTGGGGTGGTTGCGGTTTTTTTTAATGCTTCTTGAAATAGTTTTTTAGTACAAAATTTTCAAATTTAAGAAATTTTTGCACTTAAAATTTGTTTTAAAAAGTTGTAAAGAAGCCGTCCCAAATGAAGCCTATGACTTCATTTAGGATGACTTTTTTACTGTTTCATAAAGTATCTTTTTAGTGCAAAAATATTCATTTTTATACTAAAAAATTGTCTTTAAGAAGCAATAAAAAAGTCGTCGCAAGCAAAGCCTACGAAAGCTTTGAAAGTGAAAATAAAGAGATGGAAATGAAGTTAGAATGTGTTGAATATTGAGTGACGCTACTTTAGGCCTTTTTTTTTTAAAGAATGATTCTCTAGCTTATTATGGGTTTTGAATAGCTCCTTCATTTGATTCCTCTTTGTGATTATTGTTTTTCCTCATTGAGGGTTCATTGTTTTGATTTTTAGGATATTACACTCTTTTTGTCCATCCCACTTGATATTTGTTTACTTTCTCTCAACCCCTATTAATCGCATTGTTACTTTCTGTTGTTATAAAGACTTTGTTGGTTTGTTTTGTGAAGTATTACACTGTATCCCCAAATATTTAAAGGTGTGGCTGCTCGAGCAGAATCGAGCATGGGTTGGGGGGTTCCCAACCGTACTCGCTCATCAAACAAGCTAAACAACGGTGCGTCTTATTTATATTACTAAATAATTTTTTAACTCTTCACAGTATTTTTAGTTACATTCCTTATTCCATGTAGAAGATAAAACAGACAAAAATGACCAAAGAAAATGCTTAGTAGACATTTTCAGCGAGGAGCTTTACTTTGGTTTGAAAACTATAAATTATTTCAAGACCTTTGAAATGTTATGATCGTGACGAGGACATCTGCTCAAAAATTTATAATAGAAATAATATAACGAGAGATAATTAATGGCAGACGTTCTAACTCTCCATCGCTTTCCTTTTCTTAGTACGCCTACTTTTTCGCATTAAAAAAACATCCACGCGGAAGAGCATTTAGAGAGAAAACGTTGTGAATGGAAAGCTAATGTTTATGTTCTAACAGTTAATACTATCACTATCAGAGCTGCTTTTGAATTAACTTTTTTTTTTTTTTGGGAAAACCCGGGGCAAAAAGCCCATATATTTATAATTGAAAAATCAAATTACAAGTAACCTGGAGGAAAAGTCAAATGCAAAAACTATGAAAATACACAAAGACTATAGCACAGGCATAATGGAAAGCAGCAAACATAAGACTCAGAATTTTGGCGCGGTCTCAATCAACAAATATAATCACTTGATATCAGAATCAAGAAAGAACTGGACTTGACGGTGGCACCGGTTGCCCACAAAACTTGAGGAAGCAGCAAGAAGATCCCAACAAAACTGGCCATCACAGTGCCTCCAGTCAGTCAAAAAGAAGCCACAAAAACGAGCCAGGTTGCCAAAATGACCCTCCATGGCCCGGAGAGACAAGCCTAGCTCATCATCGTCGGTATGCGCAGTATCCATCGCAAAATTGCAGCCATAGTCTTTGAAGCATACCTGAGAGATGTTTGAGATGTAGTCCACAAGCAAACTGGAATGTGCAGGCCAAACAAAACAGCCACATTCCCAAAAAATCCTATCCCAGGTCTGAAAAACTAAATAAACAGTAGAGCAAAAACTGGACCAAATAAAAACAGTCCACCAAATATATGATCCACATAGCCATACCAAAACCGTAACCTGCATCTCAGTTAGAAGAAATAAGGCCCTCCAGTAGAAGCAATAAGCAAACCGAACTGAAAACCCACGAATCTTTGCAACAATAAGTTTCTATTTTTCCATTTGTAAGTTTTCAATCTAACCGCCGTTGTAATATTGCATATCAATGTGACCACATTAATTCTAAGTTCAGAGAAACGACGGTTATTACGTTCTCTCCAAATATGATATATAATGCAGCTAATGGCTAGAAAGCAGAAATCTTTTTCTGATTTGTTGAACATAACAGAATTCTCAATTAACTAGAAAACAGCTTTTGAATTAACTAGAAAATCAGTGGAAACTAACCCCCTCTTTTTTTTTTTTGGACAGTCATTTAAACCATCTCCAACCAAATTGCATACAGGGTATGCCGTCCGCCATCAGTCCATTCGAATGCCAGATTGCACGTCAAAATTAGGTAGGTAAACTATTTACCTGCGCCAATTTTTGTGTTATGGGATTTGCCGAAAAAGGACGCAAAAGAGGAGAAAGATGGTTACCTTCGCAGCCAGATAAAGAAACTTGCAAAGGACGAGAAAGAAATGGAATTTGATTGAAGGTGAATTACTGCATTTTGGAGTTTTATCATATTTTAGAGTGAAAAATTCTGTTTTTTTATTGGAGATGCCCTGAATGTAACTCTATTAGTTGTTAGTTTTTAGAGTGTTCAAATTTGAATCTGTAAGTCCAATTTGTTTGGAACAATTTTTTCGTAGTTTATTTGAAAAAAGATTAGTTAATAAAAAATAATTTATATTTAAAAGATAACTTTTTAAGGTAATTCTTAATTTTTTATTTTAAAAAGTTATTGACAGAATCAGTGTGTCCAATTTGTTTGGAACAACTTTTTCGTAGTTTATATGAAAAAAGATTAGTTAATAAAAAATAATTTATATTTAAAAGATAACTTTTTAAGGTAATTCTTAATTTTTTATTTTAAAAAGTTATTTTTGAAAAAGCACTTTTTAGATTGTGGGTGAAACTAAGCTTTTAAAAGTAAAAATACAAAAGCCCAAACAAAACTTAAGTTCACCTTAGCTTATTCTTTAAAACTATACATGCAAAAACAAAAACAAAAAAAAGCTATGAAATGATGTATGAGTTTTTTTAAAGCTAAATTTGCCTAAGATTTGTTTGGGGTCACCTTTACTTTTTATTTTCATTTTTGTTTTTGAAAATATGTATGTTTAGCATATTTTTAAATTATATATTTTTTTTAAATAAATCAAGTTATTTCACAAATATTCAAAATAACTTTTTTGATGAATTTTTTGTGTTAAAAAAGAACTCACTAATGATCAATCGTCAACGCCCGCCATCATCATAATGGCCATTACAACCACTAGCGATCAACAATGTCATTATTGTCTTGATTGCCATCATAGCGGTCATGATAGCTACTTTCACCACAACCGCATAAAATAATTTATTTTTAAAATATAAAAATAACCGGAGGACTATCTGAGCTATGATAATTTGGTAAGTTTGACCAATATTATAGGCTAGTAGAAGATAATAACAAAACTCTATAATTTTAGAGGCAAAATGTTCTTCCATAGAGCAATCCAATATTGCAAATGATTTAAATTTTCATTCCATGCAAATGTTGCAAAGATTTTTTAAAATGTTCAAATCTCTGTATTTTCTCTGATGAACCTTATCTTGATTTGATGATGTATTTAGGCTTCGTTTGGGGCAGCTTTTTTTTTTTTTTTTTTTTCTTTCTAAAACTTTTTTTTTTTTGCTTTCTAAAACAGTTTTTTAGCACAAAAAATTCTTGAATTAGAAAATTTTATAATAAAAAGTCTTTTTAGGAAGCATTACAAAATATGTCCCAAATAAAGCTAGCGGGAGGGCTATAAAAATGATCTAAACCTACCCAAAGGCTATCTACTAGAGTTCAGTTTTGAGTGCTTTTGGATTCAACAAAATGTGAGGGATGGGCATACCTCACTGAGTTATATAATTGAATGATACAAACTATCCACCAATCGATCTTTATGCTATGATATTGAATTACAATATTTGAAAAAAGAGGGTATGCCTTGTAAGGGCATCTCAAACTGTAAAATGCAGTAAAATGTCATAATTCATCTCCAATCAAATTGTATTTCTTTCTTCTTTCGCACGCTTACTGCAAAGATAATAATCTATCTCCTCTTTCGCTCGCTTTTCTCTTCTTTTGCGCTCGTCTTCGACAAATTTGACAACCCAAATTTTTGGCGTAGATGAACAGTGCGACGCCAATATTAGCGTCACACTGTTCACCTACCGAATTTTGACGTGAGAATCGGAGTTTGAATGCAATGAACGGTGAACGACATACGGTGGTATACAGTTCTGTTAGAGATGGTTTAATTAAGAGAGAATATGACACAACCATGATCTAATAAAATTTTCATCACTAAAATCAAATAGGGTAAAGATATTAAAAAAATTATTTAATTTCCTAAATTAATTTAATAACTTGTCGATTATCTTAAAATTAAGAGTGTGTTTAAGACAACTTTCTTACTACTTCGCTTTTTATATCACAACCATAATTCTGCCTGATTATTGCTTTTCAAAAAATTCTTCTGCTAAAAAGCTGCTTTTATAGCAACTTTTAAAAATTATTATTTTTTCACTGCCGCTTTATAATCACATCTATAAAAAAAAATTTGACTATCACAAACATATCCTACAAACACAATTTATTTATTTATTCCTAATTCCTAACATCATCATCATAGCATCACAGTTATAATTATGTCATAGAATTTGAAGTACTTCAACGAGAATAGCTCCATCATCTCCTCGATCTCCAACCTATCCATTGTAGCACGCTGCTAACAATAGTGGATGATGCTGATGCTGATGCTGACGGTGCGGAACAATGACAGGAATAACTGAACGGTAGTGATGATCGACCAGCAAAAGCTAGCCGTTGGTAGTGGCAAAAAGAACATCTTTTAGTTGATCTTACACAACCAACCACAATTTACGTGGCCCAAATGGGTAGAAGAGAAAAAAAGAGTTCCCAACGAATATTTAGATCAATTAAGATAAATTCATATACATATCACATATATTAGACTCAAATTTAAGATCGATCTTTTGATTGATAGTCAAAGCTCCCAACTAACGAATCAAGATGAACTGCATGAGTTACGCAGGAATATATGGATGAATGCATCACAAGTTCTTGATTAGTATCAGATATCTTATACAAATTTGTACAAGAAGTTTAGGGCCGGTTTGGGAGGGACGTTAATTTTTTATAGAGGTTGTTGTAAAATTGCTATTATTGAGAGAATAATTTTTTGAAAGCTGTTGTAGAAAGCAACTTCCTGACAAAAAATTTATCAAAAACAGTGATAAAATAATGACAAATTAAATTAAAACTGTGGTTGCAGCATGAAAAGCAAAATAATAAAAAAACGGTTCCAAATAAAATCTAAGTAGAATCAATTTATGCATGTCGTATTCATAGAAGCTACAACATATGTAGCACAATTATTGTCCACATATCCTTATGATTAACTAATTATCATACTAATTAATCGCCAACTTTCACCTAAATTATTTGTTCTTTATGTCATCATTGTTGGGTTCATCCTACTGGCAATGTTCTTCACTGCGCGCAAGCACTTTCTATAGCATGAGATCACCAAATAGTAAAGTTGTTCAGTTGTGAGGCATAAAATGCCCAAATCTAATCACATCTTTATTACTATAAAATATGCACTTAAAGATCATTGAGATTAATTAAAGCTATTTTCATCAAGTGATAGTAGATATATTTTTAATTACTTATTGTGAATTTAAGTCCCCAAGCTCTAAATTTTTTAGCATCACATCCATTAAAAACAGCACATTTACAGAAATATTTGTAACGCCTCTTCAAACACGATCAAACACTCGACTATTGTTCAAATCATTTTCAAACATTGTTAAGAATTGATTTTAACCTTGATTGAATCATGTTTTGCATATAATTAAAGCTTCTTCAACTATTATTTGATCATAGTTTTGAAATTCAAGCATTGTTTAAATACAATTTTGAGCATGTCTATTCATATACCGAATATATATCGATAAAGGTCAAAATAAGTTTTCAAAATATTTGAAGCTTGTAATCTCATATATAATATCCTTTTAGGTTAAGGATTAAGGGTGTAAATATAAAACATTTATTCCTAACTTTCAACGACAATCAATGGTTGGCAAGAGATGAAAATGTTACATCAAAATTTTGCCTCAAAACTATCACTCGCGAACGAGAATTGATGAAGAAGAATAATACATTGAGAATTTGAGGGATCGATACATTTCTAGCATAATAATTCACTTATATAAACTAGAACATCTTCAAATTATAAGCATAGTCTAATGGAATAAAACAATATATATATATATATCTCTCTCTCTTTAATCTTAAGCATTATGAGATATATAAACTTAATCTTTCCTAATAAATTTTGCTCTAAAATTTCATGAGAGGAGGAATACTGATAATAAATATCAACAGCAACAACATGAAGCCTTTTTCCCACTATGTGGGATCAGATACATGATTCTTTTTTCGCCATTGTGTCATGTTAAAAGTCAAATTCTTATTCAAATCTAATAAAGAAAGACCATTTTTAATATTTTATAACACAGTCTTTTTAGATCTACCTATACATTTTTTAACATAAGTCAAATCTAAAATCTCAACTTTTCTAATCGGGTCATAGGAAGGCCGCCATTTAATGTGACCAAATCATCTAAGACAACTCTCTCTAATCTTATCTTCAATTGGAACTACTCCAATCTTTTCACGTGACATTTAGTATCCTATTTCTAAAGGTAAAGCCACTCATCCACCTAAGCATCCTTATCTTTGCAATACTTAACTTAGTATTATGCTTCTATTTTAATGACGAACATTCGGCACCATAAAGCATTGCAGGTCTCACCACCATCTTATAGAATTTTCTATTAAGTTTGAGCGGGACTTTTCTATCGCACAACAAACCCGATGCATTCCTTATTCTAATTTAAATAGAAATGATCACAATAAAAAAATTACAAAAGAAATATTCTAATTTCTAACTGATTCACTTGTAATCATATATTATTCTTAAAGTTATTGAAATCAAGATTTTATTATACTTAATATAAATTATTTTTCTGGTTTAAGCTGCTATTGGCAATGGCAAATTTATCCTTAAACTATAATTGATTTTTTGAAAAGTGTGAATTTTAGGCTATTTTTGAAAAAGGCCGGAGGATAACATTTGTTCGGCTCCTGCCAAGACGATAACGACCACACTGTCTTTCTCCCTTCTTTTGGGAGAGAAGCTCAGAAGACGACGTCCATGGCCACCGCGAGCTCCGCTGCCACCTTGTCCATTTGCTCGTCTTCTTCCTCCTCTTTCTTCTCCCATATTCCAACCCGTGTCCCATCTCAGTTCTCCTTTAATCATCAGAAGCCAAAGTGTCGGCTCCTGGCAATTAGGGCTGCCGTATACACAGCCCCCTCACCTACTCCTATGCCGGCAGCTTCTTCTTCTGGAATCGTTCTCGTAGACAAGTCAGATTCTGATAAGGTGAATCGCCTCAAGTCTGTTTATCTTGAGAAGATAGTTCCAATTCTTAAAGAGGAGTTCGGTTACAATAACATACATGAGGTACACATTCAACTTCTCTTCTCCAAAATTGCATATTTTGTTTCTTCTATAAAAATTATTATTATATGTGGATCGGAGTTAGGTACCTGGAATAGAGAAGATAGTTGTGAACTGTGGTATGGGAGACGCCGAACAGAACTCAAAAGGTTTGGAGGCTACAATAAAGGATCTTTCACTGATAACGGGACAAAGGCCGGTGAAAACGAGGGCTAAGAAATCCATCGCCAGCTTCAAGCTGAGGGAAGGGACCACAGTAGGAATTGCTGTTACCCTTCGTGGAAATGTAAGTTAAGTGCCTAAATCATTATAAGAATTAGTCTATTTGTGGGAATTTCGTATAATTAATGAAATTTGAGTTTCGTAACTGTTCAGGTATATTGTTTATATCAAATTTTCTAAACAAAAACTCATATTCCTTTGAAATTCAGAATTTATTTCGATGTGTTTTGATTTGCTGATTAGTCATGTGGATCTTTGAATTCACTTTGCTGTAATTGAACTGATGAGTTTAAACTTTTTGGATATGTATTTGAAGGAGATTATATTGGAAGAAAACTCTCAGAATTGGGAATATTATTCCCCTTTTTTTCCTTATTGTATCCAGTTATATGCCTATTTATAGGTCATCTTACAAATCTATAATACACTCTGTGATTCACTACCTCTCAATATTGTATGAGAGCATGGAAAGAACCCTCCTATTTTCTTTGTCGCTGTCCTCCTATCTATAGTTTCACCTACTTGCACATGCTTGATGACTTGCTCGCTTGCAACAATCGCTAGCTCTACGCACTCAGTTCATTCATTGTCATGTTGTTCTAGTGATCCTAGACAAGTGATGCGTCGCATAATATGGCACACATTATGTTAGTGATTCTTGTATTCTTGGAAAGTCGTATAACCCACTGCAAGATTGCAACCTTTGACTTGCTCCGCAACCTATTCGTCGCCAATGATGCCTACCATGCTGGCTTTATTTAGTGTGCCCTACATGCCATGCCCTACTTTTACCCTTATTCTAGTTTTTTTTTTCTTTACCTATATATCTTCCATGGTATCATGGTATCTGCATGTATCATGGCATTTGCATCTAACTTTTATGATGCAAACTTCCACTATTGATACTTCTATCAATTTTAACAAATTTAATTATCTCATTTAGTTACATACCTTTTTGTTTTTTTATTTATTCTCATGACAAACTCTCTCATGTCATGCACGTTTTTTACTCATAATGATACCATCAAATACTCCAAATGGCAAGCATTTGATTACGCCATTATCATTTGTCGTTGAATAGTTTCTAACCTTATATTGCCTTAACAATCTTGTTTTATGAGACTACTAAGGCAATTGTGTTGACTATCTCCACAATCTTGTTTTATAAGACCTTCTATCTTCTGATTGTGTCTTTACCTTCTATCTTCTGATTGTGTCCTTTAGGATCTCAATTCAAAGAAGATGATTGATGGGGGTGTTGAAGTTGATGGGATCTACTACCTGATGATTGATGCTCACTCCGCATTTTCCTCCACCATTACTCTTTCTTATTGGCAGCACTATTAGTTGAATCATCTTTATCCCAATTGACTTTAACATTTTCTCTTTGTTCGTCATATGCACTTAAATTTCATTATCATACATGAGAGCTTGGTAAGCACCACGGTGTGTCATTTCCACCCTCTACCACAAGTCATTGTCATCATCCTTTTGAGTTTATTCACTCAGATGTTTGGAGTTCTAGCCCGATCCTTTCTCATTTAGGTTTCCTCTATTTTGTAAGATTCATCGATGGTTTTTCATGGATTTAATTAAATATCACTCTAAGACCATTCATAAATCTCAAGTCTTTTATCAAGAAATAAAAAAGTTAAGTTTTTTGTTGTCATCAAAATTTTATATACCAATAATATTTTTTATTTCATGCTATCTCAATATCACACCCTCAATGGAATGACGATCCTCAACTCAAAAATCAAAACCTTAATGTTGTAAGGATATTGATGTTTCACTTGTTCTTCATCAATAATGAGGGAATGTATTCTTAAATGCATGTTAACTCATTAATCGAACTCCTCCACTTCTAGACCACACTATATACCTCCACTCTATATTCTGGTCAAGCTATTTATTCCCTTCACATCACAGATCTTTAGTTATGTTTGGTTTGTTAATGTGTTTCTCTCAAGTTGAAATCAAGTTTATCTTTGTCATGTTCTCTTGTTCTCAAAAAATAAATTGGTGCTATAATCCACTTAAAGTTCATTAATGTTGTCCTGCATGAGACCACCCTTTTCTTTTCACCCTCTCCTCTTGAGCGTTCCGTCCTATCTAGTCTCCCCTCAGGAGCTTCTCATCTTACATGACTTCAACCACATTGCCTTATTCAATTTAGCATCCACTAGCCGATGAGCCTTATCACCTCAATCATTCTATTGCCTCTCAGAGAGGCAAAAGTTGATGTATTTCTTATCCTATTCACTCCTATGTTTCATTTGATCAATTATCCACTTTATTTCATACAATTTCCCTGTATATATCCTCTATATCTATTCCTGGGCCTTTCATGGTGTGCTACAAAAGCCTTTATAAAAGCATGCTGTAGATGTAAAAGTGGTTGCTCTTCTCAGTTCTCATATTTGGAATCCGGTTGCCCCCACTTTTAATGATCAAATTAACTACATGTTCGTAGGTACACAATGGAATTTCTTCCAAATGGATCAATTGATCATTGTAAAGTTTGGTTGGCTGGCAAATGGTTCACCCATGTATATACGATCCACTATTTTGACAAACTTCCTAGTTGCATGCCTAAACTTTGTCTAAATCTTGTTGTTTGTGGCCATCAATCAAGGTTGGCATATGTTCAAGATGGATAATAAGAAGATATAGTTGAGATTTTAAGAATCCATATTAATTTTTGAAAATATTCTAGTATTGTTATTCATGTCTATTATGAGTTTATGACACATGCTTTTTAGAGTGCTTTAATTGATTAGGATTTTTTTGGATCGGTTAGATTGTTTGGTTAAGATTTTACTTCCTTCCATATTGTTTCAAATAAATTTGATTAACTTTTGTTAGTTGTCCAAATTTGATGGTTAATAAATCATCAAAAAGTCTATTTGGTTGGGCACAAATCTTGAGTCAATATTCAAATTTTAAAAAATTTAAATTAAATTTGGGATTATGCAAATTCTAATTTTAGCAAATTTTTAGTAATGCCTCAATAGACGAATCCAAATGAACTCAAATCAAGCACTTATAGTATAGTTGCATGCTTACTTGTAAAACGAGCATCTCAATGAAAGAAATTCAATAAAATCAAGATCACTTAATTCTGAAGCACTTAAATACTAAAAGAATAATCTATGATCAAAGAAGTAAATACGAACCATCCGATAGGTGTTTTGAGATTTTAGCTAGGTTTATCAAAATGTTACTTTAAAAAACTATAAATAGATATTTGTTTCTACATGAAAGGGTCCTTAATTTGAAATTGTAGATAACCTTGAGATTTAAAGAACTCTAGAGTTCTGTTGGACATTCGACACTCATAATCACTGTCACTCAACTATTGTTGTCTGCTTGATTGTCTTCAACTGTCTACTGCCATACAACCATTGTCGCCTAGCCTTTCATGTTTGATCGTTATTGTTTGACCATTGTTACCTGACTATTATTGCCTGATTGTTGTTGCTTAACTAACATCATCTAACCCTGTCATCATCTTTACACTACATTTCTAGTATTTTCTATCACTTTCATGAATGCTAAACTTGAATTACATACTTTGTAATCATGTCTTCTCCTATTTAGTAGAAGGGCGGCTTGTATAAGCTTGTTGATATGGTGAATCTTTACAATTAAGCTAAGCACCATGATTTTTTTTAGATCTTCTACTTATTTTTTTTTAATCTATTTTGCTCCTCTTTTATCTATATAATCTACATCATATGTGGGAAGAGATGATCGTATCATAGCTAGACTGGTTCAATGGCTAATAGTGGGTCTTCTTGCTCCAACTCTCATCAATCTAGGAGTTACACCCACAACCAAGACATCTAAATCAAGCAAACCTATACCCTCAATATCTATCTTTAGGGCATTAAATGTGTAGGATAGAGAAGCATCAAGTCATAATCCTTCAATTATTAAAAGAGGCTAGCCAATAGAGATAACTTTCACAGCATCATTGAGCTCATCAGCCGCAAAATCAATGGAATTAGGTTGGATAATTTAAAAATGTTTATGTAGGACCACCATGGGATCATACTGAAGTTCTTTCTACACCACAATTTAATCTAGAACACCTCGACACTACTAGTATAACCCATTATTTTCATATTGCTCAACCGACTTGGAATCCTCTAGCGGCCTTGGTGGACTTGATTTGACCTCATCTTATGCTTACTCCTCATGATATCATGCGGGATGAGTTGCAACATCTAATTTAAAAAGAATTTTTTATGTGGGATAAGGATTTGCCTACTCGGCACAACTTCCAAGAGTTTTCACCCTTGATTAATACAATACGTCAACATCCTATATTGGTTGGATTTAAGGTAATTGCTATTGATTCATATGAGGGGTCCTCAGATTGTTATGAATATATCGATTATTAAAGACCATCATGCATATGCAACAAGCCTCAAATTCACTCTTTTGCCAGGGCCTTTCATGCCACTTTAAAGGTCAAGCTCACACTTAATTCTACTCTCTCTCAAGTAGAACCATTCTTAATTTTGCCAAACTTTTTATTCAATAGTTCATCACAATTGGGGAATCATGAAAGGTTTTGCTCATATTTTGAGGAACTGCCAAAATAAATGAGAATTGTTAGAGAGTACTTTTAAAGTTTTTTCTTTAAAACTCATCAAATTTCAGGAGTGGGTATGTTAGACCGGTTCATTGTGAACCGATCCAGCCCCAGCCGACCCAAAGGGAGCCGCGGGTCTATAGGAGGTGGAGGCTTCCGCCTCCTCTGCCTGGTCCGGCTAATGGGGCGTGAAAGTTCGTTAGGGATGTTAGGCCCTTAAGAACTTGCCCGAGGCTAACCAAGAGGGGGGGTGAATTGGTATTTAAAAAATTCTTTAAACCAAAGAACAAATATCACAAACCAAAGTCACCACAGAAAAAACAAGTGCGGAAAATTAAAGTGTGGAAGCAGTAAAAAGAACACAATGGTTTATAGTGGTTCGGTCAACTTGACCTATGTCCACTCCCCGGAGGCGCCCTCCGAGTATTGCACTACCAACGTGACTCTCCTTTATTCCCCACAGCTAGGCGGAGAAGCCCTTACAAAAACTTCCTTTTTGCCACCCCCGGCAAGGCAGAGAACCCACTTCTTTTGCTTCCTCCTTAAGCAGGCAGAGAACCTCGATCAATCGCTGAAGCTTACCTCTCCCAACCCTTCCAAGGATAAGAGACTCTAGTGGAAGAAGAAGTGGAACAATGCTTGGAGCAACCCTTATGAACTCCCTCACAAGATCCCTTTCTCTCTCATTCAGATTTTCTCAGGTCAAAACAGCAGCCAAGGATGTTAAAAAACATTGAACAATAGCTCTTAAATAGAAGAGCTTCAAAGGAACTCAATAAATGCAAGTTGCCGACTTTATCGTCCAGGACAATAATCCTATCGTCATGTACGATCAGTTCAAATCACAGACGATTGGCCAGAACATCGCTCTGAAAATGAACTGGACGATTGAAAATTGGCTTGATCGTCCAGGCCGATCTCACAATCGTCCCGGACGATCAGTTCAAATCTGAGAAAAATCGTCCAAAGCATCGCGCGGAATTCAAGCTGTCCGATCCAGATCGGCCAGAACATCGCCCGGAATTTGTGTTGGCCGATATTTATCGTCCAGGAGAAACTAAGGGTTTTTTAATAGATCGTCCAGGCCTATCTTTCGATCGTCCAGGACGATGTGATCATATCAATCATCATTAATTGCTTCCTTGATTGCCGGATCAATTTAGGCATAATTGTGCCATATCGTCTAGGCCGATACAAGATCGTCCTGGCCGATTTCCAAAAATACAGAATACCTAAATTGATCATGGCGGCTATTTCTTTCTGCTTTGAGCATATCGTCCTGGCCGATCTCACGATCGTCCAGGCCGATATACTAATGACGGCTGTCTTAATTAAGAAACTTGATTAGGGTTTCTGTTTTAAACCATATCGTCCAAGATGATATAAATATCGTCCTGGACGATATGAGTAAAAACAGTTACTTAGCATCAGACACTTCACAAGATTACAATTGACTCAAGAAAGGGAAAAAGAAAAAATACAGACTGACTCAGAGCTAGTCTACTCAATCTTGATCTGGCTCCGTTTGTCGTCTGATCTCTTGGCCTTGAAATGTCAGTAGAAAAAGACAGTCAAAGTGTTTGCTAACATCAAAATCGCAATCCATGAAACCAAATTTGCAACAGGGCGGACAATGGCTCCGCCTCCTCTGCCTGGTCCGACTAATGGGGCAGGCCCCATTGTTTAATTTGAATGAATTTTTCAAACGTACTGGGTGGCTAGGGTTTGGGAGGGAAATTAAATTAGAAATTATCTTGTATTAAAGGGGATGAGGGAATTAAGTGAGGATTATGTTTTGATTGATTGAGAATTAGGGTTTCTTGGTGTTGGGCTATAGACTCTCTTGTCTAGAGATTTGGGAGAGACTATCCTCCTCTCGAATTGAGGATCACTTGTATCTTGTTTTCGTTTTGATTTTGCTTTGTTTCGTTTATTGCAATCTTTCTTTTTGGGGCTGAGTTTGCCCATATTTTGCTCTATTCTCGCTGTTTTCTCCAATTAGTGATAGGTTTACTTGCGAATTCAAGTATTCCCTTAGGGTTACTTGCAAACTCAAGTATTTCCTATCAGGATCCTAAGTTGTCATAAGATGTCTTTCCTGGAGGTCTTCACCTTTAAACTTTTACTTTTCATTGATATGAAACACTTTCCACTCTTATCCTATGTTATTTATAGAGTGGAAGCACGCATTAATTTTGATGAGGCTATCAATGCACTTCGAAAGAAATTCGAACAATCTTTTAGCAAGAGAAAGATTCGTAAATAAAGTAGCACCAAAAAATCTTAGTGAAAAAAGCACAAATAGGAGAGAAATTGGGGTCTTTGTCAGCCTTCTTAGCAACAGCCTGAATATAGACAGGAGGAGTACACTTCACTGAATACATCTCATGCTAATGTTTTGATGACCATTTGAGATGGAGAATCCTTAGTGGTCTAATTTTCTAAGTCTAAAAACGGAGAATCAAAAGTATTGTCATTTCCTTCAAAGTTATAACATGCTACAGAAGCCTACATGTAATTGAAAGAAAAAATTGAGAGGTTGATCTAATAGAGTTATCTTTGCTAAATTATTTTAAATCAACGAGTTCGAGTTGGCATTAACCCTATTTGGGGGTATAACTAACATCAACAAATAGAATGATAAGATAATTGTCAAATGGTTGTTGAAATTAAGACCATTATCGGAGGGCCATTACTATCATCCCAAAACTTCTTCACCACTAGTGAATAACTAGCATCGAAGAAATCTCACGCTGATCATTCTATCATGTTTAATGATTTGAACCTGGAAGAGATCCAAACTCCACGTCAAGTCCCATTTGTCATTAATGCTGGAATTGGTGATCATTGCTACAATGTTAAGAGAATTCTAATTGATAATAAAAACTCTATTAAAATTTTGATCTATGAGACGAAGATGACTTTGGAGGGCCTTGCTTGTGAAAGAATTGGTTCATGTCTCATAATCAGCTGAGCATCCTTCACGAATGATACAAGTTTGTTCTTTACTCTTTGATGGGAAGAGACTAGAGTATGTAGTTTTGTAATGATAAAATCAAGACATTTTGGAGGATAATAGATATTCCTGACATTAATTCTTAGGTAATCCCACACTCCCTTCAAATAGACCTAACCTTCATTCCCGTCATTTAAAAGAACAGAAATTTTATGCAAAGTCATCTACAAGCAATTGAACAAAAAGTTGACAAACTCTATGATATTGGATTCTTCCAAGAGCTATACTACTCACTTGGTTGGCAAATATAGTTTTGTTCTAGGAGATCCAGAGGATGTGGGTAGATTATATCAACCTTAATAAAGCTTATACAAATGATAGCTTCCCGTTCCTTGCATGGATCAATTGGTAGACCCCACCTTTCTGCATTAGATGCTTAGTTTTATAGATGTCCATCCATCTATAATCAAATAAAAATGAATATTGCTTATAAAGATGCTAACACTTTTTAGACAGACCTAGGATTGAATTTTTACTAAGTCATGTGATTTGGATTCAAGAATGCCGATGCAACTTATGAGCACCTCATGAAAAAAGTATTCAAGGACTTATTGGGCACACCGTGAAAGTTTATGTTGAAGAATTATTGGTCAAAATTTTTGATAGAATACATCATCTTTTTCAGTTGGGATAATGTTTTCGACTTCGATATTATAATATGTGCCTAAATCCAACTAAATGTACTATAAGGATCACATCAATTATATTTTTAGGATTCATAGTTATCTATTGAGAAATTGACAGTGAATTCGGAGAAGATTAAGATCGTACAAAATATGACACCTCCAATAAAATATAAAAAAGGTACAATGCTTGGATGAATGAATAACAATCTTGTCTTGTTCCTTGGCTCGTTCTGAAGATAAATATTTGTTATTTTATATGGCATTTAAGGGTGCTCATAATATTGACTTTCAATAGACGGATTGAGCAACTCTAAACATATTTAGCTTCACCACCTCTATTATAAAAGTAAATCTTAAGAAAAATGCTCTATCTACATCTTTATGTTTATTCTCATGCAATAAGCTCAATGCCGATACGAGAGAAGAATGTGGGCCAACAATTTGTCAATCATATCAACAATATGACATAGACTGGCGCTATTCACTAGCAAATAAGACTGCCCTGACACTATATTCTTATCAAGGAAGCTACGCCCGCATTTTTTTGCCACACCATTCGTGTTTATACTCAACTGCCACTTATGGCTATCATTCAGAAATAATAAACTTCAGGTCTATTAAATAAGTAGTCAATAAAGTATGGTGAATTTGATATTTCTTTTGGCTAAGCAGATATCAAATCACAAGTGTTTGTAGACTTTGTAGTTAGATGCACTGTTCATGACTTTATCGATTCACTTTCTCCTTCTTTATCACCCCATTGAATATTGTATGTCAACGGAGCCTCCGAGAGCTCTAGTTTTTGGGCAGGGATGTAGCTTTTCTCTTCCCAACATGGAACTTTAGAATATGAGTTTTGTATGATGTTCTTTGCAACCATTAATGACATCGAGTATGAAGCTCTCATGGTAGGGCTGAAACTCATCATTGATTATGGAGCGCAAAATCTAAAGATTCATGCAGACAACTCATAAATTCTGAAGAAGAGGGTGGAAACTTCGATGCTCAAAATCTACAGTTGGTGCAATACCTCAACTTTGTGAAGTCACTTCTTTTTTATATCAATGCACATCAAATTATGCACATATATTGGGAATAGAATGCTCAAGTTGATACTTCTTTCAAGCTTAGAACTTCATCAACATGAGATTTTTATAGGAGATGTATTAAGGATATGCACTTTCTCAGTATTCATTATCCATGAGAAATACAATCCATTGAAAAATCAGATGAGACAACTTGGATGGACTTCATAATCTTCTTACGGGATGGGACACTGCTTGAAATTCAATGGCCACGATTATTCAACTATTTTTGTTTTAATGGATGTATCCATTTTTTGGAAGGCTGCAATTATAGTTTGTGAGAATTTTCTTAGTTCATGACCTTAGGGGGGTGTTAATGAGTCGAATCAAGCTGAAATCAGGGGGTGTCCGAGCTCGACTCGCGAGTCAATTAGCAAGCTCGAACTCGAGCTCAAACTTTAGTCGAGCTCGAGCACGACTTGTTACCCAAAATCAAGCTCGTCGAGTCGCTCGATTTTGTGCCGGATCCGCATCTGCCATTTCGATCCGCATCCATTATCACTTTCCCTCCTATGTTCGCCATTTGGATCCCATATTTTGAAATTAGGACAGCTTGCATTAATGAAAAGCAATCTTCACTTAGAACGAGGCAATGAGCTGTGTAAATTTTTTTTAAAACTTCGTGTATGCATTAACTGGACAACTGCCATCTTTTTTTGTTCTTGAAACTTGAAAATTATGATATGCTGTCTAAATAAATAATTAATCATCTTTGAGCTGTTTATTAATTTGGCCCTTGATTAGTGGGCAGAGACTCTAAAATATAACTATTACATTAATATATTATAATAAATGTTATATGTAATTTTAATTAAATAATTAATTAATTATGAGCAGGCTTGCAAGTTCACGAGCCTAGCCTCATCAAGCTCGAACTTGACTCGTGAGCTCGATAATCTCAGCTCGTGAGCCCATAAACGAGTCGAGCTCGAGCTGGATTGGCTCACTTAAATCACTACATGACCTTGGTGGGATGTCCAAATTCACATCTAATAAGTGGTTGTCTTATAATTTTTTCTAAGTTATAATTTACGTTTTAATTTTTTATAAGGACTCAATGCATATTTTAGATAAATATAGGTTTCGATGTTCAAACATAGTAGGGCAAGTGATACAGCATCTAAAAATCCATTTAGCTGGACACAAATCTTGAGAGAATATTCAATTGGAAACTCTCAAAATTAAATTCGGAATTATCCAAACTCTAATTTTAATAAATTTATAGGTAAACTGAACATCTTGACATGATGAATCTAACAACATCAAAAGTGATCAATTTCGAACTCAAATGACTCAAATGAGTCAAAATCAATAACTGGAAGTATGGTTAGAAATTTCAAGACATTAATTTAAAGATCAAATGATCTTCAATTTTTGCACTCAAAATGAGTATTTCGATGAGAGAAATCTAAGGAGACCAAGTTCACTTAATTATGAGATCATTAAGACAATTAAATACTAAAAAATACTCTATTATTAAAATAATCAATATGAGCTATTTGATGGAGTTTTTTGATATTTTGGCTAAATTTACTAAAATTTAACTCTAAAAATTATAAATAGAATTCATTCTACATGTGAATAAGATTTTGATTTGAAATTGGAAAGAGCTAGGAAATCCGAAGAACTCTAGAGCTATATCTGAAGTTCGACATAGGTGATTGCCACCCGCAACCATTGTCATTCGGTCGATGTCTCCCATCCTTCATCATTCGATTGTTGTCACTTGAACGTTGTCCTTTGTCTATTGTTGTCCAACCATTGTTGCTTGCTAAATACTAAAAAGCACTCTATTATTAAAATAATCTACATGAGCCATTTGATGGTGTGTTTTGATATCTTGACTAAACTTACTAAAATTTGTTTCTAAAAACTTATAAATAGACATTTATATTCTCTATGTGAATGAGATTTAATTTGAAATTGAAACGAGCAATGAGATTTAAAGAACTATAAAGCTCTGTTCGAAGTTCGATGCAGGTGATTGCCACCAGCAACTACTGTCGTTCAGCCGATGTAATCATTTGATTGTTGTCACTTAAATGTCATCCTTTGTCTATTGTTGTCCAATCGTTGTCACTTGCTCGTCATTGCCCATTTACCATCATCTGATTGTCATTTGTTCAATCATGGTCGTCTGACCATTATTGCATGATTATCACTTATTCAACCATTGCCGTCCAACTAACATAATTTGATTAACATCATTATTCTTTCACTTTATCTCCAGGAGATGCATTCTTCTCCATATTCATAAGAATTTGAGCTTGTATTACATAATGTTAACATCTCTTCTCCAGTTGAAAGCAAGATTAGACTCCTTAAAACTTGTTGCAATGGTGGATCGTTTCAACTGGGCCATACCTTTTGATTTTTTTTACTTTCTAGACTTTCCACAAAAAATTTTAGTATACATTGTTCAAGTTTTTTTTTTCTCCTCCATTGTATGGAATATCTTTTGAAGCTAAGCTGAAGAGTTTCTTCATATTCTTTGCATTGAATGGCTGTTAGGTGATGTATTCTTTCCTTGACCGATTGATCAACTTGGGGTTCCCCAGGACAAGGGATTTTCAAGGAGTCAACCCCAACAGTTTCGATGGGCATGGAAACTACAGCATAGGAATGCGAGACCAGAGCGTCTTCCCTGAGATAAGATACGAAGCCCTTGGAAAGACTAGAGGCATGGATGTTTGCATCACCACATCAGCAAATACAGATAACGAGGCACAGAGGCTGCTCGCTCTCCTTGGCATGCCATTTAAAGAGGGAGCAGGTCCTACCGTTCTCTTGCGAAGGAAGAGGAAGAAAGCTCATCATTTTGACTCGAAGATTAAAGGAAAAAAATGAAGAGAAACTACATTTCAATCTCTTTATTCCGTCTAGTTATTGTAGATTTTTTCCTATTGTTAAAAATCTTATGCTTTGATTGAAAAACTCGTATGCAATGAGATTTGGTGATTTAGTTCACAGCTTTCTTATTGTTTTTTGAGCTAAAAATTTTGTTGCTTAATGGCCTCATCAGGAGAGATTATTCTGTGCGTACATCGGACACAGTTTATCATCCAGAGGCTAATCAGGTGAAGCCACTTCATCCAGTACCGAGCTGCGTACCAAATAAGAGATGATGTGACGCATTTTCATTAGGCCGTAAATTCATCACTCAGTATGAATTTTTTTTTACAGGGTAAGGATCTCTGCGATCAATGCATCCGTTGAAAATGTAATCCTTGTAGCGATTGATTAACTTGCAGGGCCTTACATTGTGATTAGCATAGAATAATAAAAGGAGCACTTATACAACTTACCCATACACATAACTAGCATTTAACTCTTAAAATTCACTCAACAATTAAGACGTGTAATGGACGGCTAAAAAAGATAAAAAAATATGATTTTAATTAAATAAGCATAAATTTAACAAACAGTATATTTTATAATTTATTATTATAAAATAAATTTCCTAGTCATAAGAACATAGTGTATTATAACTTCATCATAAACTATAAATTAAAACATGTAAGAGTGTATCGGTTTCTGTTCCCGTTCAATAAATATGATATCAGATAAACTATTCATTAATTAAAATAATAATAAATTTTAAATTATTATTCAAAAAGGGTGACTAATAAGTTTAGAATATTTTATTTTTTAAACTTACACCCGTTAACCTAAATAACGCAGCAGCGAACCAATTCTACTCAACCACACTGCCCGACCCTCACGCTTTCAATAGGCAACGGAATCGTCGGGTAGTCGCATGGCTTGCCGTTCTCCGGCAGCTCATCACATGCCTTCGGACTTACATAACTGCTCACTCCCTCCACCAAACTACAATTCCACAGCACCTTCTTCGGCTTCGCGCTCAGCTCCGCCGTCACGTTCGAAATGCAAATATCCGTAAACGCGTCTTTCTCAATGCCTTGGAGATTCGCCACCATGGTCACATTTTCAGCAAAGAAATCGCTATAATTAATCCGCGTAATCTCGGGGAGGGCGTCGGGGTCCCAATGATCGTCGGCGTGGTTCCCGTAGTTGCCTGTTATCCAGAAAACGTATTTCATAGTGTGGAGGCTCACGCCCTTGACGAAGATGTCGCGGACAAAGCCGCCGCGGCCGACGGCGGTCTTGATGCGGACGGCGGCTTCGGAGTTGACGGCGACGATGTTCTCGGCGCGGACGTCTTGGATGCCGCCGGACATCTCGCTGCCGAGGGCGATGACGGCGCTGTCGGGGGAGATGCAGGTGACGCCGCGGATGAGGATGTGCTCGCTCGGCCGGCCGTATCTTATGCCGTACTCGTCCCAGCCGCTCTTGATGGCGATGCAATCGTCGCCGGACACGATGAAGCTGTTCTCGATCAGGACGTTGGAGCATGAGTCTGGGGCAAGGTTAATAGGTTATTACGCACACCTTAGTTTTTTTTCAGCGGAGGTACTCTTCGGGAGATCAAAAGAGAGACGAATGAAAATGACAGTATTTATATATTTTAATGGGGATTCACATACATATCAAGCCAAAGGGTCAATCCGAGGGAAAATTATTAGGTTCGGACAACTGATATAGAGATTCATTCGGATTTCGCTATGTCTATAGTAAAAATACAGTTATTATAGCAGCTGCACTTTGACTGTATACAGAGAGAAATCCGGATGATTCTTTCTGTCCGGTGTCCACACTTAATAATTTGCTCAATAGGAGGTGAAATTATTCTATGCGGAGTATGGATGTAGAGAATCTTTCTTATCACAACATACCCTATGCATAAGCTCTGACTACGCTCTGCGTATATACTGCCTATTTGAAGATACACAGTAAATAAATAGCAAATAATTAGTTGTGAGGATTTGCTGCTTATTTGTTGTGTATCTACAAATACGCATAGTGCAAGCAGAGTATAAACAGAGTGTAAGCAGAGCATATGCAGTGCTTCCAATAATCCGGAAGATTCTCTACGTTCGAAATCCGCATAGAATAATTTTCCCGACAGGAGAGCCTATGACTACCATAAATGAATTTCTTGTAAGATACTGAAACTTACCTGGATCGATGCCATCGGTGTTAGGGGAGTCTACAGGAGCCAGAACGGTGACACTTGAAATGATGACATTGCTATAGATGGAAAATAGAACTAATTAGTTAATGATTGACCAGCTTATCACATTTGAATTTGACAAGGTAAAGCGCGCAAAGAACTAACTTGCAGTAAACCGGATGCAGAGTCCATGCTGGAGAGTTAATGAAGGTGAGATTGGAGATGAGGATGTTCTCCGAATGCATGAGCTCAAGAAGGTATCCGCGAGTAGAGTCAAGCTCCTTTTTGTGAAATTTATCCCACCAGAACTGGCCTTGGCCATCGATCGTCCCATTTTCACCTATTATTTTATGCGTAAATCATAACAAGTTATGTACTAAATGTGAATAAGAAGATAGAGAGATAGGGGGAGGGGGCTTTGTTATGCCTGTGATGATGACATCGGTTAGATTAGACCCCCAGATGAAGTTGCTGTATCTTCCACCGGTGGTATCCCTTCCTCTTCCGTAGGACGGCAAGGGCTCAACGATTGGATACTCGTCAAAGTCCTGTGGGCAACAAGTTAACTTATTGAAGTAATGTTATTAAACATTTAATTTTGCAGGAGACGATCAAATTTAGGAAAACATAGGTGTCGCTTGAATTTATCGGCATCTAAATATAAAAAATTATCTAATAAAAATAAAAAATCAATAAAATTTTAAAACTAATAATAATATTAAATCATTAAAAATATTAAAATGATTTTGATCCTTTATTATTATATTAATTTATAGAATATATCATTAAGGGCCTATTTGAATTCATTTTGTTTTTTTAAAGCATATTTGTTTGGGGTATTTTAACTGTTTTTATTTTTAAAATAAATCAAATTGTTTTTTTTAATACTTAAAATGTTTATGTATTTTTCAAACTAATTATCATCATTGTAGCTGTCTCACTACCAATTGTCGCCACCATTACATAAATAAACTTTTTTCACTTTTCAATTAAAATAAAATTAGCATATTTAAGAATATCAAATATATTATATTTTACGTGAAATAATAAATAAATTAAAATTAAAATAAAATATAAGTAATCCCAAACAATCCATAAAATCAAGGGCGGATTCACCTTAAAAAAAAATTTAAAAAAAATTATTATATGATTTTTAGGTAATTTGTCTCCCTCAATATATTTTTTAGTCTTTATTATCAGGGGCAGCTGCAAAATCCTCGAAACAAATTTTACTTATAAGAATATTTATGAAAAAAAAAACTCTAAACTTTTACTTATATAGAGACAGGCGGACAAAGTCTTTGATTGTTAAGTAGAAACTCAACTCTCCTATAATTGTTATGGGATGAAAGGTGTTTGATAGAGAAGATGATTGACGAATTAAAACAGAATTTGAAAGAAGTGGAGCTTGCTCAAGATGATCTTTAGGAGGATAAGCTTTGAATCTTGAAGCTGAGATAACCATCGACGTTATATCTGCTAATCCTTGAACTGAACGGCTAAAGGTTGTCGTGCAATTTTTCAAAAAATAAATGCAACACCTAGTCCTAATGAAGCCATGGTCGTGTAACCCTGACGTTCGAAATTAAAATTTGCTAATTTAGTATTTCCTAATGACCTGGTCACGTGTTATAGCACGCAATTAATGTTAAGCATTAGAAACTATTTTTAATTAATGAAGGAAACAATAATGTTGACTTAAATGTGATGCTGACGTACGATGTCCTTCTTCCTTAATTTGGGCAATTGAAACACAAGACGTTAATCTTTTGTTTATAGTAATACGGGAATTTTTGTATACATATGTGCTAAGTTAAAATGACAATTTTCATGTTCTCAAACAGTTTGGAATTTTGTCTCACAATAACATTTAGGTATGATTGTAACTTAAATTAAATTCTAAATTTATATGTGAAATAAATTTATTTTTAATCATAAATTTATATAATTATTACATCATTATTATTTTATTTTATTTTTTTAGTTGAATAATTTTAATGTTTATTATATCATCCAATATTTAATTTAATTTTTACAATCTTCGAAAGATGGAAAGGCCGTGTTTAATTTAAATACGGTCTCATATTTTGACTTTAAAAATTTACCCATCCTTATATCATCATTATTATTTTATTTTATTTTTTTAGTTGAATAGTTTTAATGTTTATTATATACGGTCTCATATTTTGACTTTAAAATTTTACCCATCCTTATATTTATGGCAGTGATAGATTTTTTCGTGTTTGGTCATCGACCAAAATTTCTCAAATCTATTTTTTTATATGTAGCACTTTTAGTTCCTTGTGACAATCACTTTATTTTACTTGAAGCACAGTTATTACAAAAATTAAAAGAAGTTTAATACCACTAAAATTATATTAAAGTTGTTGGGTACAAGAACAGATGAACATACCCTAGAAGAGACTGAATTAGATCGCTTTGCAATTTGTTTAAGAAATTGGATTATATAAAATTCTATTTCATTGTACGGCACGTTTGGTAGTCTTCCAAACTTAAATCGAAACAAACAAAAATCATAAGAAACTCAATTAAAACATCAAAATTCAACCAGAGTCATAAAAAATTACTATGAAAAGTTTGTCTCGATGAATTTAAGTGTTACTGAAATATAATATTTACAAGAATGATTTAAATCAAACTTTTTACGGACTACATAAAATTTTATCTAATGGATAAGATGAATAATGAAATTTACGCACAACAAATCGGCAAAACAAATCCATTAGAGCGGCGCCAAAAGAAACCCGTGAACCCTTCCCAAACTAATCCTATGGCCTCTAACGACTCACCCACGTCCGCAGGGTCCACCACATTCCTTTCCGTTAGACAAAATCGATATCAGAAATTCCCAAATCCCTCTGCACGTGAATCAAAGGAGGTGAGCGTACCGTGCTTGCGACAATCTCAGCATGTTCTTGGAGGAAGAGGGTGAAGTGGCTGGTCAGATTAAAAGGTCCGGTGAGCCACCGCCCCGGCGGAACGATGAGCATGCTTCCGCCATCGGAGGCGTATTGGCTGAGATTAGCGATGGCGTCGCGGAACGCTTTGGTGTTCGATGTGACCCCATCACTTACTCCGCCGAACTGTACCAGATCCGCTGCGTATGCTCGGCATCCGCCCGGCGCGCCATCGCCGACAGACCACAGCTGTTGGCCGAACTCCTCTGCACGCCGGCACTCCGCCGTCCACACAAATGCGACCATCGCGATGATCTGCGGAAATCGTATCGAAAATTTACAAAAACTGGAAGGTTTGGACATTAAAGAAGGAGAAATCAAGAGCAAGAAAGGAAAATACCGAGAGTCGAATTGATCTGCTTCGGATTCCGAAGGGTTCCATGAGTGCCGAGGAGAGAAAGGTTAACGGATTTGTAGAAGGCAGGAAGAATCGCAAGAGAGATGGGTTGGTATTTATAGGCGGGAGATCGGGTTTTGCATTGAAGCGATGCAATATTTGGATTTACGAATTGCCATTACTTTCCGTGCAATAATAGAAGGTAGTGTGCACCCACACGATCTCCCACTACGAAGATAGTTTGATTGGAAATATTAAGATTCGTAGGTAATTTAAATGTATTATAATATAATATATTTAAAATTATTTATTTAATCATAAAATAAATCCAAGAGTTTGTTTTTTATATTTAATTATAAATAAATAAAATCTTAATTAAAAAAGAAATAAATAAACTAATATTGAGTCGGGATGTAGGTCTCATGAGGGTTGTTATATGGAGCAATTATTAGGTCCTTTCACTGGATGTAGAGGAAGGTTCGGTTTTAGGCAAAAATAGGTCAAAAAGTACAAATACCGAGTTTTTTGAAAAACTCGGTATTTTTTCAAAAAACTCGGTATTTGCACTCTTTGAGGCAAAACCGAATCTTCCTCTAGGTCCTATGAGGTTATGACAGCTCATCTCAGGGGTTTGTTTGGAAAGAAAATTTTTAATAATTTTGTACTTTTTTTTTAAGCAGCAGAAAAAAGCCGTCTCAAACCTAGCCTCAATCTCTTGGTTGGGAGCTTTGACTATCGACCAAGAAATTTTGGAAACTATATGAGATTGATGAGCGACAAAGTGCAGCATATTATTTGTGCTGTATATTGTTGGTGTTGTTACGGGATAGGTTGATGAGCAAGTATCAACTACAAAAGTGAGGGTGCGGAAAGCTGGTTGGTTCATGGGTAGCACACGTGCAATGCAATGAGCATCACCAAATGAGATGCCAGAGCTAAGTCCATCACAAGAGGTTGTGAAGGCTTAGGCTTTGTTTGGGATTGCTTTTTTACTGCTTTGTAAAGCTATTGTTTAGTAAAAAAAATTCTGAAAAACAGAAAAAAAAAATAGTGATATAAAACTGTCCCAAACGAAGCCTTACTCATATGTGGTGTATTTGAAAATGATGTGAATCAACTGCATTTCATGCCCACTGAAACTCAAACTAATCATTAAAAATTTTGAATATAATGGAAAAAGTGGTTTTAATTGCAATTAGCAAAATTCAAATTAGCTCCCAATTATGTGACAAGAAAGTTAATATTTGATTGATTCGTTATGTAGAGAATGATTATCAGAGGAAATATATTTATTATAATTTATATGAGAGATTTTTACAAAACTTTATTAAAAAAGAAAGTGAATTAACACTTAGAATAAAGAGAATAACACAAAATAAGAAAGATTAATTTAATTTATTTTATTTCTCCAATACGTTAATCATTCTGTTATATATTTTTCCTGCTATATTTGATCTATCCTCTTTGCCTTTAACGTTTATTAGCTGCTGGGTTATTTTTATGTTACTTTCTATTGTTTTTTTCAAAAATTTTATAGTGAAAAGCTATTTTTTATAATCAAAATAGTTAAGTTGATTCCTCATAGGCTTCTTTTGGGATGGCTTTATTACTGCTTCTTAAAATAAATTTTTAGTACAAAAATTAAAATTTTTATACTAGAAAACTACTTTAAAAGTAATAAGAAAGTCGTCCCAAATAAAATCATAATTACTTTATAATCAACTTGTAAAAAACTACGATCATCCCAAATAAATTTATCCTTTTTACCTGACTTGTTTTACTTGCTTCATGTTTTATTTTCTTTAGTTGTTTTCTTTGTGTCTAATGAAATATTGATCCTCGCAAAAACTTTTGAAGGTACTAACCTACTAGACCTTCGGCTGCAACTATGATGTCTAGTGAGGGTCTTGTTGTTGACCGATATCTTTTGGAGATAAGTTTTTATGCCTAATCTCTATAAGTGTATTACCTATCATATTTAATCTAACCTCTATAAGCTTTTCAAGAGCTTACGTTACCTAACCTTTACATATATCTCTTTACAATTGTTGCAGGCTAGAATATATGCGGCGATAGAGTTAGAATATTTTTCGTCTTAGTCTTATACGGATATCCAATACACAAATAGAAAAAAAAAAACGCCATAATTTTTACATGGAAACCCTGAAAAAAGGAAAAAAACACAGGTTCACACCCAATTGAAAGATTCTATTAGTGTTTACTTAGATTACAAGTGGTTGACTCGTCCCTGAAATTGAGAATGATCGTATTACAATAATCATCTCACGGGTTGAAATTCAGTTACAAATGGAGATTGAAAATCTGGCGACATTCTAGTGGTCGGGCAAAAATCTGGCTTCAATTGACGATCGGGCAGAACTCTGGCATCAGTCTACTGTTGGGCAGAACTCCGGTGCCAGTCGGCAGTCTGGCAGAATTTCGGCATCAGTTGGTAGTCATGTGAAAATCCGACGGTGGTCAGGGTGTCTCTTCCTTCTCTTCTTGCTTCATTGCTTGATTCCGACGTCGGTCAACTGCCGGGTGAAAGTCTGACGGTGGTCGAGGAGTCTCTTCCTTCTCTTTCTTTCTTCTCTTCTCTTCCTTTCTTCATTCTCTTCTTGCTTGGGATCCCTTCTCAAGATAAATGAGAGGTCTATTTATAGTTTTTTTAGAGTGACATGTCTAGTAAATAAGAGGAAGATCATGGATAAATTTGGAGTGGTTTGAATGGACGGCAGATGTTGAATCCCTTAATTGTGGATCGTTTACTAGGCATTTGAAGGCCCTAATGATATCAGAATTCGACGATCTTGGGCTCGTTGGATTCGTCTCATCGAGCCGCTTAATTTGATTATAAGTATGTCACGCCTAAAAAATATTTGGTAATCCAAATTATCATTTGAGCCCTCCAAATGTGTTTTTGGTCTTTGATTTGGACCAATTTGGGCTTAGATTGAGCTGAATTTGGTGTCGTTGTGTTCATATTTCCGAGACGTTCAGCTCGACTGTAAGTTTGTTGAAATCGAAGTTCATACGGTTTCCTATTTAATTTTTGAAGTTTTTAACTTGATTTTTTCTCAAGATTCGTGCCCGATCGAGATAATTTTTTGATGATATACCAACAATATATCACATAATCTTTATAATTTTGTTCAACTTTAAATATTATATATAAGGAAGTCATTTCACGGTATTAGTAGGCATCACGCATTCTTCTCTTTGAAAGAACTAAATATAGGGACAGAAGTTTAAGAAGTGTCAATGAGTAATCAAAGCTTAGTAGTTTTCTCAGCTAGTGTCAAATAGCGGATTTATGTATTAAATGAACGTCAATGATGACTAAATGCCCAAAGGTGGCAACCAACAATTAGATCAAGCCTTTTAAAGAGGAATATGTGATTGTCACAAGGGATGATGATAGACTAGGTGGTCTAATATAGTTGTCTAAGGTTTTCATTGAGTTTGGAGAAAGATTTTGTTTTATTCTCTCTCCCTCTCTCCTCTCTACCCCTCTCTCTCTCTCTCTCTCTACCCTTATAGATACACATATATAATTGTTATGTCATGGAACATGCACGGCGGTAGAGAGATATAGTGTTTAGCATTTAAGTTTTGTACGAAGATTCAGGACACATACAAGTGGAAAATTTTGAAAAGAGAGAAAAATCATGGGGTATATCTTAGTTGAAATGAATCCACTAACATTTTTAGTTGATTACATAGTGCATTATATGATGGGAGTTGGAAGAATCTAGTGATATGAGAGTTGTTCTCAAGAGAGTGTTGGCCTGTTCATTTGGTCGGTAAGACCGTAGTCACACTACGTTGGTCGAAGGAATCATAGTTAGCGGGCGACATAGGCAGAGGGATTGTAGTCAGCGGGCGACGAAGCTCATGGGGACTTTAGTCAGTGGGTGACGGAAGTTGAAGGGATCTTAGTCGGCAGAGGTCGAAGAGTACGGTCTGGAATGGAGGTTTGAGGGACCGTAGTCGACATGGAATGGAGGTTGGAGGGACCGTAGTCGGCGGGCGATGGAGGTCGAAGAGACTATAGTGAATGGGCAACAATGGTTGGAGGGACTGTAGTCGGTGGGCAACGGTGGTCGGAGAGACCGTAGTCGGTGGGCGACGATGGTTGGAGGGATTGTAGTAGGGAGGCAACGGCGATTGAAGGGAATATACTTGGCAGGCGATGTGATCGTAGGGACTATAGTTGGTGGATGATAGTAGGGAGGGATTATAGTTGGTAGGCGATGGTGGTTGAAAGATGGTCGGGTGGAAGTTTGATGGCGGTCAACTGGTAGGTGGAAGTTGAATGGAGTTTGGTGGCCCGGGTGGAAGTCAAGTGGCAATTAGCGACCAGATGGAAGTCTAACGTCTATCGTTGGCCTGGAGATGGTATGGCGGGGGGCAGTGGTGGTTTGACGACGTTCGTCGGGCATGTGATGGTTTGGTGACAATTGGCAGTAGCGTAGTGCTCAATAGGTAGTAGACGGAAGTTAGCCGACGATGGTGCTTGGGTAGAACTCTAGTGTGACACCTACAGACTTAGCATTCAATTCAGCTAGCTCCAATCTGATTAGAAAAAGGTAAGGTTTTGAAATTGATTGGGTGTACTTTAAAATGTGTCCCAAGTGTTACGTGTGAATGTCAACAAAATCTGAGAATGTCACTTTTGGAACGCAGCGGTGTTGCACTCAGCAAAGACACTAAAAAGTGACATTGCGGTGCCAGCTCTTGGGTTGTTGCAGATTTTTGTGTGCCACAACACTCTGATTAGAGTGTCATAGTGATAGGCCATTATGAACTTATTAAATATTAAAATTTTCCATTTAATCCAATCATTTGCATTCAAGCTGCCAACATGCAAGAGAGAGAAAGAAAGAGGTTGTGTCAAGGATTATTCTGGTGCTTATAAGATATGTTCTTGTGGCTATAAGCAATGTTATGGTGCTATGAGTATAAAAGGGAGACATAAGGGCCCAAAATCCTTTGAGATTTTGTTTGGGACCGAGATATGTGATATAAATTGCTTTATGATTTATCTGTTCAACATTATTGTTTAAATAAATTGGAGAATTACTATGCTTTGATTTCCTTTCCCAAAACATTCAGTGATTTATTCACCTATTTAACCTATTGTTAAATATTCAAAAATATTAATAAAAAAGAGAGAATTTAAAAATTCAAATTGGCTTGTGTGATTTGTTGAGATGTTGTAGCTCATTGTTGGTTGCTTGTGGTTTTTAGGGTCTAAGAAAGGGAAGGAAGTTGATTAATAGTTCATGATTTGATCTGACTTGATAAGTATTTTGCTATTTTGATTTTTGTACAATCATAATTAGTTAAATTTTTAGTTATTTAGCTCTTACATGTAGCAAGTAGTGTAGTGTATATATTTATTTTGATGAAATAAAATAACCTTTGAAGATGAGTTTATTTTTAGTATTTTGATATTTTAGTAGCTATGTTGTCTATAGTTTTATTTGAAATGAAATTGAAAGAGACTATGAACATTCCAAAACTAGATATTGGGAATTGTCTGTCATAGCTCAAAACAATGTGATCTATCTCGATCGGGTTGGGGTGTGAGTGTGTGACATCTAGGATCCTAGAAACCTCAAAGCTATCTTCCATCTCCAGCCAAAGATCCAGGCTTTCAAATGTCTAAGCCCTTTTGCAAATATAGAGAAGATTTGGGGCAAATTCAAAGTGCTCCCTCAGATGACCCATATTGATGTCCTCAATCATAGAGTATTTGTCAAACATTTGTGTGCCAAAATGATGTTAGAACTAAACTATTTTGGTCTTGTTTGATTCGTCTTGTCGAACCGCTCAATTGGACTAGAAACATGCTATATTTGAGTATCATTTAATCATTCATTTTATGTTTTGAACCTTCCAAATGTACTTCAGCCCCTTGATTTGGAGCAATTTGGACTCAAATTGAATTGATTTTAGTGTCATTAGGTTCGTCTCTTCGAGTTTGTATGATCCCAAATTTAATTTTGTAACTTTTCAACTTGGATATGCCTCGAGATTCGTGTATGATCAAGACTTTTTTTTTTTTTGTTACATATCAATAATCAAGTTGATATCAAACAAACTCATATTTGTTTTATTTGTTATGAAAATGATCTTGTAAAATAAGTAAAATACGTGATAATCATCAAGCTAAATATAATTAAATAGAAATAAGGAGCTTTTTTTATAGACGTACAAGACAGCTTAAAGTTATAAGTGGGCTTGTTTTAACCACACCAGAAATTATTCTTTGCGGAGACCGGATGCAGAACGTTGTCCGGAGACTAAACAAAATGTGTCACGTCAACAGTACTGAGCCGCGGTACCAAGCAATACCAAGCCGTGATGCTAAGCAAGAGATGATGCGACACATTTGATTGATTTCCAAATGACATTCAACATCCACACATGATAATTAATACAATTACACACTTAGACCAAAACAGTAGAACTCCAATACACCATTTCTTCATTGTTCAAAATAAATAGATCATTGAATAGGTACAATTTATAAATGTTCAACACTTTAAAAGACCAAAAGAAGTCAAATCATTGGGGAAAAATAATGATACAGAAACTTTATATGGACCGTTAATTCAACGTGTCGTTGTTTTAAAGTCGAAATATAATCGAATTTCTAATAAGTCAAACAAATAACTAATCTTAAAAAATAGGACCAGCAGCAAGAATCTCCTCTGTCAGCTTCGATTCTCCACCGACAGAATAGTTAGCAAACACCTCAAAGTTCTTCTTAAACAAGCCAGCCAGCTTCTTCAAAGTTTCTCTGTAAGCCTCCTTATCATCCCAAGCATTCATCGGATCAAGAATCTCCGACGGCACTCCATCAACCGCCGCCGGAATCTCCAACCCGAACACCTCCGTCTTCTTATACTCCGCATTCAAAAGGCTCCCAGAGTGAATTGCATCAATAATCCTACGAGTGTTAACCAGTTTAATACGGCTTCCCACTCCATACCTTCCACCACACCAACCGGTATTGACGAGCCACGCCGTGGTGCCGTATTTGCGCATCTTGTCGGCCAACATGGCCGCGTATTTAGTCGGGTGAAGCATAATGAAGGCCGCGCCGAAACAAGCGGAGAACGTGGCTTGCGGCTCTTTGATTCCGTCCTCAGTCCCGGCAACCAACGCCGTGTAGCCGCTGATGAAATGGTACATTGTTTGTGCGAGAGTTAGCTTGCTCACCGGAGGGAGAACACCGAAAGCGTCGCAGGCGAGGAGAATAACGTTCGTCGGGTGGGGACCGACGCAGGGGATTTTGGCATTTGGGATGTACTCAATCGGGTAAGATGCGCGAGTGTTCTCTGTGACGGATTTATCGGCGTAATCGACCTCACGGCTGTGCTCGTCGAACACGACGTTTTCGAGCACGGTGCCGAATTTAATCGCGTTGAATATATCAGGTTCTTTCTCCGGCGAAAGATCGAGACACTTGGCGTAGCAGCCGCCTTCAATGTTCGAAACTCCGGCGTCGCTCCAGCAATGTTCGTCGTCGCCGATGAGGAAACGGTTGTGGTCGGTGGAAAGAGTTGTTTTTCCGGTGCCGGATAATCCGAAGAAGAGGGCGACGTCGCCGATTCTTCCCATATTGCATCCGGAGTGCAGGGAAAGGATGCCTCTTTGAGGCATTAGATAGTGCATTAAGCTAAAAAGGCCCTTTTTCATCTCGCCGGCGTATTGTGTGCCGAGAATGACCATTTCACGCCGGCATAGATTGAGGTTTATGGTTGTTGATGAAGTCATATAATTTGTGTATCGGTTGCAGGGGAACTGACCGGCGTTATAAATGGTGAAATCCGGAGTGCCGAAATTTTGTAAGTCTTCGAGTGTGGGCCGGATGCACATGTTGTGCATGAAGAGGGAGTGGTAGGCTCGGGCAGAGACGATTCGGACTTTGATGCGATTGTTACTATCCCAATTAAGAAATTGGTCGTTAACAAATACAGTTTCCAGTGAATTTAGATAATCAACGGCTCTTTCGCGATTAACGAGGAAAGTGTGTTCGTCCATTTCAATATTGGGGGAGCCATTGCCCCACCAGAGCTCGGCCGCTGTAGTCTCGTCCTTGACCACTCTCTTGTCTTTTGGCGAGCGGCCCGTTTTAGCTCCCGAGAGGGTGGCGATGGCGCCACTTGAGGTTATAAAGGAGCCTTTCTCGTGCTTAATGGCGTGCTCGTAGAGCTCGGCGGGGGAGAGATTATAGAGGATGTGGGTGAATTTGAGGGCGCTATCGCTGGTGCTGAGCGATGCGGGGGTTAGGTAGTCGAGTTGCTGTTTGACGGATTTGACTTTGGGTCCCGTCTCGCGTGTTAGGGAAGCGAGAGAAGCGCTTATGGATTGGAGATGAAGCTTTTGGAGATCTTCGTCAGGGTTATGAGTTTTTGGTGTGGTTGGAACGGATTTCTTTTTTTGAAGGGAATGGAGCTCGTCGATGGTTTGAGCTTTGACGACAGGCGAGCTGTCGTCGTGGCAGAGATGGTCTTTTGATGCAAAGGCCTTCCCGTCGGTGGTGGTGTTGAGGAAGAGAACTTCGCCGTTGGTCGCCATTAATATACGTGAGGAGCAGGAGAAAGATCAATTTTTTGAAGGGAGGGATGACAAGGAAGAGTTTTTGGTTGGTATTTAAAGGTGTTTTGGTGTTGAGGGGGGTTTGAACCCAAAGGTGGGAAGGTTAGTTAAGGCGTCTGTATATGAAGAAAAATTGTTCTAATGGCGTGTTGGGTTGCGAAGAAGAAGGGGGGAGGAAACAGAGTCCAGATCTGAGTGACGATCTTGATCCTTATCCTCATCCATTGGGTGCAATTCGAGGTGTTTTATACCTATATGTAACCGTATCAGGCAATCAGCTGCAGGGGATAAAATGAAAATTTTTAATGCCGGGACGGTTCTTTATGTTGTTTTCCTCTCTCTAATTTTGGAGGGAAATCTAATCGTATTTTATGGAGGAAATAAACAGTAAAAGAGATCAAGCTGACAGTTGATATGTACGTAATTAGTTGTGAATTTTTCTGAAAAAGCTGATTTCTGCTGGTTCGGGAGAGTTTCAGTTAAGAACTTGTATAATTCAAATATGCTTCATTTTAATGTCATGATTTAGGCAAATTATTAGGCGTGGATACCGGACATCGGAGGGAGAGAACTGTTCGATTTTCTCTCTGTCTATAGTAAAAGCACAGTCAATGTGCAGTTACTGTAGTAATTGTTCTTTGACTGTGTTTTGACTATGCTTTTACGGTAGATAGAGAGAAAACCGGACGACCGTCCGTTATCCGTACCTAAAATTCCTCCATGATTTATCAAGTCCTGCACATAACAATTGAGGCTTTGTTTGGGACGGCTTCCTTATTGCTTCGTAAAACAATTTTTTAGTAAAAAAAATAAAAATTTTGTTCTAAAAAGCTGCTTTCAAAAGCAGTAAAAAAGTCATCCCAAACTAAACTTATTGTAGTATATAAATGTATCATGCACCAAATTGCCCTTAAAGAATTTTCTCAAGCACAACTATCCCATACAAGTAAATCATGGTTATGTCAGTAAGTACGTACCCTTCTTATATTTTCATATACTTATAGAAAATCTCAATTATATAAGCAACTTATTGTGGCCAAGTAAGCCTTCCCTGTTACATAAATAACTTCAAAACATTTTGCAGTAAGTTGATCGCATAGCTTAGAAGTCGAGCCGCATATGTCCACAGATGTGTATAGTAAACAAGGATTGGAAGCAAGAGAGGTTCAAGAAATATTTTATAGGCCTTCATCATGAACTGGAACAGGACATGAGGCTTCTCTAGAAACCCTGTAGTCAAAATCAAGTAGTTCATTAGCTATTTTTAAATTGTTTATTAACAAGTAAACAAGAAGATGGGAAAAATAGGAGAAAGAATATGTTGAACTAAGGCTTCATTTAGGATGACTTTTTTATTGCTTTTTAAAAGTTTTTGTACTATAATTCTGTTTTAGAAAACAGTAAGAAAGTCGTCCCAAACGGAGCCTAAATCTAATTCTAGATATCAGATATTTTCATCAAATTTCAAAATTTTTCCTGTTTTTTACATATGAAAAATAAAGGGAATTAGTTTTAGTTCGATTAAAAATTTGTCTTAGAAAATGAAATAGTCGTGCTGCTCTTAACATTATAGCTTAAATTTTGCTTAAGATAAGTTTTTTTTCCAGGTACTTACACACAGCCAACTTCGGAAACTTGTCAAAAAATAACGTTACAAATCTGAGCAGATCCTGAAGTTAACATGATAGAAAAGTGGTTCATCAGAAAATTTGAATTGTTGATGATATTCTGCAGTACTTTTTAAATGAAAAATGATGAATTTGTATAGCAAGTTTGGCTAACTTACCAGCACTATTGCTCCTGGTTTCACTGGTGATTCAACAAACACACAAGCTTTCCTGCAGTTTATCTTTGGTCATGGTATCCGATACAGTAAAAGTTAATCGCTACTTTGATAACTTAGTTAGTTGTACAACTAAAAGATGTAATTTTCTCTAAGCTAGTAGTTGTTTAGACATGTTTCAAGTGTGTACAACAACAATAACAACAATATCAAGCCTTTATCCCACTACATGGGTCGTCTACATGAATCTTTTTTCTCCATTGTGTCCTATTAAAAGTCAAATTCTCATTTAAATCTAATAAAGAAAGGTCATTCCTAATATTTTCTATCCAAGCCTTTTTAGGTCTGCCTCTACTTTTCTTAACATAAGTCAAATCTAATACTTCTACTCTCCTAATCAGGTCATCGGAAGGCCGCCGTTTTATGTGACCAAACCATCTAAGGCGACTTTCTCTACTCTTATCTTCTACGGGAGCTACTCCAACCTTTTCACGTATATGCTCATTTCTTATCATGTAAGGAAATTACTCTCTTAACAAATTAAGACTTTGTTTGGAACAACTTCTTTATTGCTTCTTAAAACAGCTTTTTAGTTAAAATTTTTTAATTATTGTACTAGAAAGTTGTTTTAAAAAGCAGTCAGAAAATCGTCCCAAATAAAACCTAAATATTACAATTCATAGTTTTATCTATTTTTTTTTTTTTCTATTACTTTCAATTATGTTGCCATACGATTACATCCTTCATGCTTACATGACACAGCCATGAAAAATATCAAAGACAAACATTATCAAACTTCATATCAGTTTATCTAGAATTAAATTAACATATTATGGCTTCGTTTTGGACAGCTTTCTTATTGTTTTATGAAGTAATTTTTTAGTAGAAAAATTTTTTGAATTAAATTTTTGTATACTAAAAAATTGTTTCTTAAAACAGTAAGAAAACTGACTCAAACATCTTTTAAGCATGTTGAGTTTAACATATTATAGATAGTTCAGGATGAATGATACTTGATGAGAAGGCTACTGGAGTTTTCTGAGCAGTAGAAGAAGCTGCAGCCTTTAGTGAAAGGTATAATACGCTCATTCCATTCTGCAATAAAAGCATACATTTTTCATGATTTTATTCATGTTTAGCACCATATAGATTTGATGTTGAAAACAACAATAATTACCAAGATGCCATCTCGCACCAGCATTTTGTTTGCCTTCTTCATACACATCATCAATTCTGAATCGAACATTTTGGCCCATAGCTGTTGCTAGTTCTTCAAGGAAATGGTACACAGCTTGCTGCAGGTTGAATAAAAACAGTTCTCTGTGGATTAGAAACTCAGAACCAAATCTTCTTCTCTTTAGTCCAAACAGGCCAAGGAGGAAAAAATAAAAAGTTTTCTGGATTTTTTCTTAAAATTTAATTCTGTATGTGAGACTTTGATCTACAAGATGAGTTTTTATGTTTGTAAAATAAATTTTTGGTAAAAGTCTATCATGTGAACTCGAATTGTGATTAGTTTAGTAGTTGATAGTGGATTAATTAGTGAGAGTAATTAGTATAATATCTTGTGGGTCTATAAATACCCCCACTTGGGGAGTACTGGGCTTGGAAAATGTAAGAATAAGTTCTCCTCTTCTTGTATCTAATCTCTTTAATCCTTAATTTGGGAGTGTTAAACAACTCGAATTATTGAACAACTAGGATTGAGGATCCTATCAATCCACTTCAACTCCATGTTTACATGATTTTAATGATTTTGAATATGGATATTAAAATACTTGTGAACATGATAAATGAATGAGAATCTCTTCATGTTTCTTCACACGATTATTTCTGGTTTATAATTTGTTTTCCTATAGATGATTATTATAACGATACTACTTATAGATATGCTATACCATTATTTTTTTTAATATTACTTGATACATCAAAATTTTCCAGATCGGTCACGAATCTCGAGGAAAAATCAAATTGGAAACTTCCTAAATTAAAATTGGGACCATCCGAACTCCGATTTCATCAAACTTATAGTCAAACTAACCGTCTCAGAATTACGAACCCAACAACATCAAAATCGACTCAATCCGAGTCCCAATGGGTCCAATCAAGGAACTGAAGCGATATTGAAAGGTTCAAACAGCAATTTGGATTACCAAACGGTTTTCAAACATGACATACTTATAAACGAATCGAATGGCTCGACGAGACGAATCCAACAAGCCCAAGATCATGGAATTCCGACATCATTAAGACCTTCAAATGGCTAACAAACGATCCACGATCAAGGAATTCAACATCGGTCGCCCATCCAAACCACTCCCCATTTACCCTTGATATTCCTTCCATTTACGGGTCATGCCACTCTAGGAAATCTATAAATAGACTTCCTCTTAAAAAGGGACCCCCTAAGCCTAAGGAAACAAAAGAGAGATCGGATATCTCTCTTGCCTCCTTGCTCCTTGACCACCACCCGAAGTTCCGCCGGACCACCGCCCGAAGTGACTCCCGGAGTTCCGCCAGACCACCACCTGACACCCCAGAGCTCTGTCGAACCACCGCCTAACGCTAGAGTTCCGCCTGACAACCACATGATGCCCGAAGTTCCGCCTAACAACCACATGATGCCCAAAGCTCTGTCAGACCACCCGCGTGATACTGGAGTTCCGCCGGACCACCAACTGAAGCCCGGAGCTCTGTCAGACCACCGCTTGACTCCCGGAGTTTCTCCAGACCACCACTTGAAGCCCGGAGTTCTGCCGGACTTCCACCTGAAGCCCGGAGTTATACCGGACCACCACCCAATCCCCAGAGCTCCGCTGGTCTACCACATGACCCCAAAGTTCCACAGAACCACCACTCGAAGCCCAGAGTTCCGCTGGACCACCACCTAATGCCTACATCACCTGATGTCGGAGTTTCGCCGGACCACCACCTGACGCCCAGAATTGTGTCGGACTCCGCCTGACGCCAGAGTTCTGTCGGCCACTGTCTGACGCCGGAGCTCTGTCGGACCACCACCCGATGCCAAATTTCTATCAAACCACAACTGAACTACCAACTAACACCTGAATTTCCATGTAACGCCAGACTTCCGCCAAACCACTAAGTGATGCCAGACTTTCATCCCCGTTTTTCACTAGATTTCAACCATACGGTTAACATTTGTAATCTGATCGCCCTTAGGGACCAGTTAGTCCACTGTAATCTACCCAAACATTAGTGGAATCATTTCAGACTAGGCAAGACCCAGTAATTTTTCTCCTTTCCAGGATTTTCCACGTAAAAAATCTTGTATTCTCTATGTGTGAGTTGAATATCCGTGCAACGCTAAGACATAGGATTATAACTCTATCACCGCGTATATTCAAACCCACAACAATACTTATGTTATGGAATGAAAGATTGCATAGCTTATCTGTGAATGGAAAGGCATGCTTACATGATGATTAATGGATATAAAGAATGACTATAGGATGTCATTATAAGATTTAGATTTTTCTTGCCACTTCACTTTTAAATTGCTTAAGTCATGATTGCCGGTTGGTGCATTTTTTTCTTCCAAGGCTTCGTTTGTGATAATTTTTTTACTGCTTTCTAAAACAGTTTTCTAGCAAAAAAAAAATTAATTCAAAAAAATTTTGTATTAAAAAACAGTAAGAAGATTATCTTAAACGAAGCTTAAATCATACCCTCCTAAAGCGGCTAGAATAGATGAAATATTTATTTGAAAAATCTATTAAGAACTTCCGTTCCATTTGTTATTTTGTTACTCTATTTGAAAGAAATGAGTAGTTTTTTGAGAAATTCTCCTCTTCTGGCACTATCTTAGTTAATTTGAAATTTCTCCAAACTTCTAGAATAATAATGAAGTTGTGATGGGGCCCTTGAATGAGTTGGATTTCTTGTTATTTGGATTTTGTGCACTAATTTGATTGTTTACTAATTTACCCTTTTTATGTAGATATTTTTCCATTATGGTATGCGAGATTGGAAAGGATTTGTGTTGTTTCTATTTTTTGGGCCATTTATGCTGTGACAAAGATGGAATGAATCATAGAATCAAAGGCGGATTTAAGGGGCGCCTAGGGAGCAATGTGCCCCCCCCCCCCCCCCCCCCCCCCCCCCCCCCCCCCCCCTCTTTTTTTTTTTTTTTTTCCCTCTCTCTCGAAATTTTATTGGGTCAGGTAACCTGATGTAGAGATACTTCAGGTAACCAATAAAAAAATATCACATGCACTTTAAACAAAAAGCACTCAGCTTTAAACAAAAAGTAAATGCATGTGGCATTTTTTTATTGGTTACCTGATGTATCTCTACATCAGGTTACCTGACCCAATAAAAATTCCTCTCTCTCTATTTATTGTCATTTTTTTACCAGCAACCATTTCTTATAATTGTGGATTCCATTCTCCACAAACCTGTTATGGCAAGATTTCAATGGACATCAGTTTTGGGTATTGGATTTTTGATAATCTGACGATGATGAGCAAGGCTGAATCTTTCCATTCTAGCTATGGATGGCCTGTATGGCAACCTGGCTGTGGGTTTGAATGGATTCTTTTGATGTATGCGGCTGGAGATTCTGTGATGGCCATCCAATCTAGGGGTGTCAATCCGGGTCAACGGGTTGGGTTCTGGTAGAACCCGAAACTGACCCGGCACTATTCAGGTTAACCCAAACCCGGCCTGTTTTTAAAAACTGGTCAGGTTCCCGGACCTGAACCCAACCCGATTCGGGTCCGGGTCAACCTGATCCGATACAAATGACCCGAGGTTGACCCAAAATTGCTAGTTTTTGGGTCAAAATCGGGTCAATCTTCACTTTTCGGGTCAAAATAGGTCAATCTCGGGTTTTCGGATCAAATATGAGTTTTCGTGTCCATTTCGTGTCAATTTCGGGTTGCTGGGTCAACCCGAACTCGGCCCGGTTTTTTAAATGGGTTGATTTGTTGAACTCGAACCCGACTCGTTTCGGGTCCGGGTTCACCCTAACCCGAATTTTTCGGGTCAGATTTCGGGTCGTGTCAAAAATTGGCACTCCTAAGCCAATCCTTTATACATGCTCTGCTGCTCTGTTCTTGTTTGCCTTCGGTTTTTTGGCAACCTGAGCCTTCTCAGCTGCTATGATGGCTATTTTCTGATAGATTTTGATGACTGAGTTCTGGTATTTTTTCTCTGAGTCTTTTTGGTTATTTTATTCCCTTCTCGTTGCTTTTCTTGACGATTGGTGGATTTAATTTTGTTTTTCCTTTCTCTTGCCTTATAGGTTTACATGTAATTGAATTTTTTCTTTAATACATGGGTTTTTGCCCTAGGTTTACCCAAAAAAAAAATTTGTTATTTTGTACTTGCTACTAGTTATAGTCTTACAACTCTCTTTTCTCACTCTCTCTCTCTCTCTTTTCCATGAGGGTGAGATGATTTTAAATTTTTTTTTTTTTTACCACTCTCTTATGAGGTTACCTTTTTTTGTTGATTTTTATTAGAACATCTTAAATCTTTTTTTTTTTTCATTTATATTGATCTCTTTATTTATATATTTACCCATTTTAATCCTTTATCTTCACATTAATACTTTTCTTAAAATTTAAAATTTCATTAATTATTTTAAAATCTCGAAATTCTCTTTTATAAAAAAATTATATAATTAAAACCAATAAATTTCACTAGAGAAAGATTAATAAATTTAAATTTAAATCAAGTAGCTTAAAGTATGCTAATTATAATTTTTTTATATATTTTTATATTTCATCCACGGAGACTTGGGGTGGTTGGTGGGCTAGCACGGTTGGGAAACCCCCATCCTGGGTTCGAATCCCCCTTACTATGGCCTCGCCTCTTCAGTGGGCAAAAGCAAGTGTTGGCCCATTGTCGTTGGATGGCCTCGCTAGGCTCTGCCGAGGGATTAGTTATGCCGCCAAACGCTTCCTTTGGAGTTGCAGAGAATAAATATCCGTGTTCCCAAAAAAAAACACCTCACTCTCTCTCTCTCTCTCTCTCTCAATGTATATATTTTTATGGAATTGAACCACTAAAATGATATAGAAATAAATATAAAAAAGTAAATATTAGAAATATAAATACATAAAAAAATTATGTAGTGCATATGAAAAACTCCTTTTTTATATAAAAATTTGTGTTCTATAGTGAAAGAGCTGAGCTTTATTGAAGAGCTCAAGAGTTGGAACATCTAAAAAGTAATAATAAAATAAAATAGTAAGCTGAAATAATCACAACCAAACCAAAAAATGTTCACACAAAATAAAGATGCCAACCTTCTCCTTGAATGGGCTGGGAAATGCCAAGTCTTCAAAGATGCAGCTGCTGTCCAGGAGCTCATTCAATTTCTTCATATCTTTATTGTTGAGATGTTCATAGAAATGTTTAACCAAATTTATAAGGGGCGAAGGCGAGGAAGGAAATATCTCAACCATGTTATCTGATGTTCTAAGGCACCTTAATGCCAAATCTATCTGCATTTTCTTCAAATTTAAAGCCATGGAGTCGCATCTTTGCCTCGGAAATTTTGTGGCAGAAATGCAGGAACGGAAATGAACTGATGAAAAAGTAGAAAAAAGGGGTTTTACTGAAGATTTGAGAGTTGGGGATGCAAGGTGCAGAATGGCAGCCATGATGAAGAACAATATGGGAGATTTCTACTCTTTTAAGGCGAGTAAAAGGAAGGGGGTTTGGAATAAAGACAGAGAATAAAGAGCCAACGCAGAGCATTGCTTCTTGAAATAGTCCAGGAATATGACTTGACTTGTTTTGGTGCTCTTCTGTTACTCTTTGAAGATTGATTTGAAAGGAGTTGCTGCTTTTGATAGGAGCAAAGATCTTCTATGAGCATAGCTGGAAGAGAGATGGTTTCTGATTCTGTAGAGACTTTGAACTGCTGGAACCATTTTTTACCATATGTCATGTTTTACAGCTCTTGTCTTTTACTTTCGATCCATCAAGCAAACAAAGAAAGTTACGATAGTTCAGCTTCGCCTAGCGCCCGAGGAAACTAAGATGAACAAGTCCAACATTTACTGAATCAGATGTTCCAGCAAGTAATTAGGGGACAATAGTTTCTTCTGCCGTTTTTTTTTTTTTTTTCTGGCAATTGTAGTGCAAGATTCCGTGAAAGGCTCGACATATAAATTCAAACTCTTCTAAGAGAATAATTATTTTATGAGGACCTCCAATGTTGTCTGTGGACTAATCAGAATACGTCACATCACTGTTTGCTTGGTATCATGGCTCAGTACTGCTTGGTACCACGACTTGGTATTGTTGACGTGACATATTTTAGTTTGTCTTCAAATAAAATTCTACATCCGGTCTCCGCACAGAATAATTTCTCCTTCTAAGAGATCATTTTGCCAAGAAAACATTCAATGAGATGGTGCAATAATTATCATGATTAGCCTTATGCCAACTATTTGGAATCAGGCGTTATGAATCCTTATTTTTTATTTATTCTTATTGAGTGCTGATAAAAGTGTTAAATTTATTTTTCATAATAATTTTGAACAGCTTACATCCAAGTAATTTAAGGTTTGTCACTTTTTTTTACTAATCCTTTGATAATAATTTAATCAACTCAATTAATTTGTATATTTTCTAAATTTCATAGTACATTTTAAATAAAATCACTAAAATTTATTTTCAATAATATTATTTTTAATAATATCATTAAATATTTCTTTTAATATAATCATTTCTTAATTTATTTTTCATAATTATCCCTCATCCATATTAAGATTGTGATTTTTGTTACACTAACTTCATATCGCTGACTTTTTTACAACCCAGTAATCAAATTCATATAATATCACAGACCTAATTATAATTTTATAAATTTAATTTTAAACCTCCCTGATTCTCTAATTACAAAAAGACTCCCAATGCACTTTTTCATTTTAACCATCTAGCATCAATGATAGAAATTATATTATCCTTTATATCTCTAATCTTATGTGTAATAAAACTTAAAATCTATCACATAAAAATAAATAAATAAATAAAAATAAAAGAACAAAACAAAAAAAAAAAAAAACCCTTAAAATCTATCACATGAGTATTATATTCTAATAAAATAGAATGATAATTTTTAACATCATATGCATTGCAATTATATATTATGTAAAATTTACTCGATTTTTACTATATTTTTAATTCTATCTTCTAAATATTTCCTCCACTACAAAAATACCAAATTGAAATTGTAAAACAAGAAATATGATAAGGCTAATGTACTTCAGCCTGGCAATCTCAGGGAAAATGACTGAATGAAACTAAGGGATAAGGCTACGAAATCCTCCCAAAACATGCCCTGAAGACTATGAAATCCTCAAAACTTGCACTTCAGGTAAACTTGTCAAAGCATTCCTTATTGTGTTGTCAGCAACAAAATAATCAAAACATCTGAAATAAAAGCAAAGAATACAGCAGAGCATACTTTCATAGTAGTCTATTTCATAATCTTCTTCATTGAACACAAGATTCAAAAAAAAGATGAGCGGACACCAAACAGTTCGGAGACCAACCAGAACGACCACATCACCCGATACCGAGAAAAAAAATGATGTGGCGAGTTCTAGTTGGTTTCCGGATACCGATTTGGATCCGCATAGAACAATTTATCCTACTTAATATAAACACTGGCTCCCTCAACCCAGAAAATATTGGCATTGATGAGAATCCAAATATATATATCATAAATGCTATTCATTGGTTGAACTTTGAACATTAAGTAATATAAAACCAAAGCTTAAAACATTATTAAAGTGAAATTACGTGGCACAGACCAAAAGCAGAACTTATCATAACAGAGGAAAGCCACTTTCCAAAACACTTTTAAAATTATCTTACACACAAACACAGAAAGCTCCTTCAAACAAACCAAACATTCGAAGACATACATTAAGTTTTAACATTCAGGGAAAGAAATATATAATCATAAAAGAAATGTCGCATTTACCTCTGTTCTATACAAGACCCTCTGTATGCTTAAAAATACTTGAAAAGTCTAAAATTGCTATCAAAATCATGGCCTGGAACCATCCTGTTAATAACATTTGTTGCTGTATTTTGACCAGGGAAAAGGTTTTGTGAGTTGTCTGTGATACACAATGATGAAACTGCGTGTGCTGCAATTAGGCCTGCTGAATCCTCTACGCCAAGCTCCAGCTCTTCATAATAAGGTGCATGGAGATCTCTGCCATGCAATCCGGATGAAAATGGCATTCCATTGGCCAAATCATTCCATTTATTTCTGGACGCAAATGCGTAAGAAATCCTTCCTGTTTCTCCTATGGAATATTTTGCAGAGCTGTGGTGATCCATCAAGTGGCCAAGATTGCTAGAATTCTCAAAAGAATTAAATCTTTTAATGTTATTACGCATAATTAGGGATGATTCATCTGCATCTTCTCCTATAAGAACATGTAGAGCTACAGCCTCAGCTGTTGCAGCACCTTCCTCATCCAAACGTTGTTGTTCTTCCATTTTCTTCAATTTTTTCTTCTCCAACTCAGAACGAATGGCTGCAGAAGTAGCAAGAGCTTTTTCTAAACGTCTCTTTTTCTTTTCAGCTTGCTTCAAGCGGTCAACTTCATCTTTAACTTGTTTCTTTTTCTCCTTCCTTAATCCTATTGGAGCTTGTTTCCTTCCCAGTTTATCCATGACTAATGATTTAGCCAGCAATTGGTTTCAACTTATTGCCTTTAAAAGGATCGACTTATAAGAGAAAAAATCCTATGGCACCTCACAAAAAGTAAAACCTATATTTGATGAGATCTAAATTTTTCTCAAGATCTGGACTATTTTAACTGAACCTCAGTTCCTACACCCATTCAGGCCTGAACGAGTACATAATCTTGCGAATGGTGCAGTCCCAAACCGACACAACAGGAGAAAGCATAAGAGAGAAATAAAAGACCTTGATTGATGCATCTCTAATGGCTTGGTTTCCAACTTTATCACAAGATCGCACGCGATAGCCCATATTAGTCAATCCTTGCCAGAAAGTTCTGAATCTTCCAACAGCAGCAAAACTTAAGATGTGCGACCCAACAGCTCATAAGGCCAATTTACTACAATAATGATAATAATAACAAAAAAAAAAATTAGTTAGGTTCAAAAATCTGGGAGTGTACTTATTCCATATAAAGACTTGCAGAAGATGATAGAAACAGAAAAAATTCAGTAAAATTGGGGGACAAGATTTTGCACAATTTATATAATCAGTAATCTAAAAATAAAACCAATGGAACAACATGGAAGCAATGACAACTTCCTCTACGTGATCAAATTTCGTGTTGTTATGTCAAGGAGCCACATTTAGATTTTGATATATAACATCAAGTCAGTTTGGTTTTTTAGAGGATTTGCAGGCTACAAATTTGATGTCAATTTATTTTTTTCAGCAGATTTGAAGGCTACAAAAATAAAGGTTGCCATTATTATTCTTTATCATAATTAGATTTATCTCAATTATTTAAATTGATAGTCATAATAAGCTTTATCCCAATTATTTGAGATCAGCTTTATGAACCCTCCCAGCCAACAACAACAAGCCTTTATCCCACTATGTGGGGTCGGCTACATGAATCATTTTTCTCCATTGTATCTTGGTAAGAGTTAAATCTCATTTAAATCTAATAAGGAAAGGTCATTTCTAATATTTTCTAACCAAGTCTTTTTAGGTTTATCTCTAACTTTCTTAACATAAATCAAATATAATACAGCTACTTTCCTAACCGGGTCATCGGAAAGCCGCCGTTTTATGTGACCAAATCATATGTCACTAATCTTATCTTCCACTGGAGCTACTCCAACCCTTTCACGTATATGCTCATTTTGCATCTTGTCTCTAAGAGTAAAGACACTCATCCACCTGAGCATCCTCATCTTTGCAACACTAACTTAATATTATGCTTCTCTTTTAATGACCAACATTCTGCACCATAAAACATTGCAGGTCTGACCACCATCTTATAGAATTTTTCCTTAAGTTTGAGAGGGCCTTTTCAATCACACAACAAACCCGATGCAATCCTCCACTTCAACCATCTAGCTTGAATTATATTGATAATATCCCCATCTATTTCACCATCATTCTGAACAATAGACACAATATATTGAAAACGCGTACTATTATTCATTACTTGATCACCCAACGTCACAATCCCTCCACTAGATCTACTATTACTAAAATTACACTCCATATATTCAGTTTTAGATCTACTCAAACGAAAGCCTTTAGACTCTAAGGTTGACCTTCATAATTCAAATTTACCTTTAACTCACTCTCTAGTCTTATCAACAAGAAGAATATCATCAGCAAAAAGCATACACCAAGGTACAACCTCTTGCAAATGTCTAGTGAGAATATCCATGACTAAAGCAAAAAGATATGGGCATAACTAGATTTATCTCAATTATTTAGATTGATCATCATAATAAGCTTTATCCCAATTATTTGAGATCAGCTTTATGAATCCTCCCAGCCACATTTCCAAAAATTGCAAGGGAAATAAAATAAGAAAAATAAAGTTCAACAGGATTATAGGTTGACATAACTAGTTAAGATTTAAAATAAAAATGAATTCAAACACAAATAAATTAATATTTAAATCTGTATTTGCCAAAAATTTCACGTGATAGTTAAATAAAATAAATGAAGGTTTTGAAATTTGAATTGTTTGGAATATAATACAGTAATTAACAATTTGATAAAGTAGCTAAATATACTGATTTTAAATTTAATGTCATGTGTAAGCCATTAAATATTTTTTCACTCACCATGATATAGCTATAAAATGTACAAAAAGTTATATTCATAAGTCAGTGCACTCAATTTTTATATGCTAAAGGCTTGAAAGTTTATTTTGATAATTCTTTGAAGCTAATTTAAATTAAAATATGCATTTCTTCACATTAACTAAAAATCTTAGCATGTGTTTGCCTGTTGAAAGGACATATGGTTTCTGATTTTAGCTTTCCCTATTCTAATAAATATCACTTCATAATAAGAATTGTAGCAAAGACGCCAAATCTCCAACTCTTGGGGCATTGAACTCTCTTTCAAAATATATAATTGTTTCCTGCTGAGTATCGGCTATTTTTATACTAATTTTGCAAATCTAGTTGAAAACTTATATCCATGTTACGTTACATGCATTCCTTAAAAATCTTCCAACACAAACTTTATAAGTTTGTCAAATAGCTGCATTTTCTACACTTGTTGTGCATGCCCCCACCACGTAAGTCAATTTTCAAGTACCTAATCTTTAGTACATATCTCTATAACAGCTCCTCTAATATAATATTTCATTTAATTCTCCTTCCTAATTATTTCACGAATCAAAACATTCTCATTTCAGCCATCTGCAACTTAGTTGTCAACAATTTTTTACTGCCAACAATCAAATCCATATAATATCATCATCCTAGTTATTTTATAAAATCTACATTAAAATTTCAATTATATTATACTCCCATCACATACTACTATAGAGGCACTGCTCCAAATTTTATCAATGCAGCCTGAACTCTGTTTGGAACGGCTTTTTTACTGCTTCTTAAAACAGCTTTCTGTTTATTTTTTGTAACAGAAAGCTACTTTAAGAATCAGTAAGAAAGCCGTCCTAAAAGGAGCCTAAATCTTCATTCTTTTGTCTTAATAGATCCAAGATACTTAAACCTATTACACCCAAATATTATTTTATCTCCTTATAAAATTGAATCATAGTTCATAAAATTGAATCATAGTTCTTAAATCATACCAACTAAAATTGTATATTAAAATCTAAATTTTTGCTCTACTAATTTTAGGTCATTTAATTTTAAACATTTTCTTCACTATTCTAACTTTTCACTTTTTTAAGTAGATGCCTCAATAATTAGAAATATCATCTAATAGAAAACATAAACAAGGGAATCTCACTTAGAATACACTTTATAAGCATCCACTTAACTAATAAAAAAATTTGGAATAAATTTTGATCGTTAATGCATCACAATTCGGAACTCTTTGGTCACTTACTTCACAGCTACTTTTAATAGTAGTCAATGTATATCTTTAATAAGCTCAACATACCTTTAAACACATTTTTCTACCTTAATGTGCATACCAATTATCTAGGCACTCCAATATCTGTCATCTCAAGATCAATAAAAATCATATGAAGCTTATTTCTTTGCTCTCTACACTTTTCAATTCATTGTCTTCAAAAAAAGAAGCATTATTTAAATAGTAGATTTTCATGAAACCAAATTGATTCTCTCAAATTGATGTATTTATTCAAAGCTTATACTCTATTCATCTATCCCATAATTTCATTGTAAAATACATAAATTTGATTCCTCAATAATTGATATAATCTTGAAAATTTTCTTCATCCTTAAATATTGTTAATAAAATTCTTTTAATCATTTGATATTCTCTTAATATTCAAATTTTTGAAAGGATTTCTCAACCAAATCACTGCAATATACCCCATAACTTCCCAAATTCCCATAAGTCTCTATCATCTTGACTTACGCTTTACTTTTATGCATCTTCATCAAAACAAACACCAAGTCACAATCAATCTATAATATACATATTACATGATTTTGCTCTTCCCAATTTATTTCTTCCTGAAAACACGAATTAAATAATTTCTCATAAATAATAATTTTCTTATTACCTTCATCGTTTGCCTATGCTCTTACAATCTTTGCTCTAGAAATTTGAAGTGTTGAATGGGGATTAGGGGCTAGAATTGTAAGGTCCAAAATGAGTTGGGATGGCATGCAAATTGATCTAACTGATCCAACATAGCTTAACTGTATGGGTTCCTCGGGTCAATAGGAATTATAACCCTACTCAATTAGAGAAAATTTAAGGGTTTAACAAGGATTCGGGTCTAAAAGTGCAAGTTGAAGATTGATATTGGATGGTATGTGAAGTGTGAACTGATCTAACTTATCTAACATAGCATAAGTGGATTGATTCCTTAGGTCAAGAGAAAATCTAGATTCTAGAAGGTTGCCTAATATAATAAAAAAATATAGTGCAACGCAACATTTAAGTTGGTTTAATTGTTGCCGCTCCTTATTTGTGTAGAAGATGTCAGATTTAGATTTCAAATACACATCATATTCATTTTTTGTGGAAAAACTTGATGTTTGAGGCTATGTTGAACTATTAAGGACAACTATTACCATGGGATGTGTAAACCTGTTGGATTAGTTATTTCAACACAATAAATTGACAACTATACCTAATTTTCTCATTCATGGGCTTTATTTAACACTGTAAAAGCAATCAACCACAAGAGGTACAAATAAAGTCTGGTTCAATCTAGATTTAGGCTTCATTTGGAACGATTTTTTTACTGCTTCTTAAAACAGTTTTCTAATACAAAATTTTAATTTCTTACTTTAACAAGCAATGAAAAAAGCCGTCCCAAATGAAGCCTTAACTAGGCCCTTTTGTTCTTGCAGTTCACAAACCCTTCAATCATTATTTTCAATTCTATGAGAATCCTGGGTGAATAATTAATAAATATTACCTCTATAGCATGATAAATTTGATTTTGGTCCATTAGTATGACCAAATGGGCCTAAAGTGATAAAATCGAGATATTTAAAAAAACTAAGTGCCATGTTTATTTAAGCTCGCACTTCCAATTAGCATCTATCATGCAAGGTATGAAGACTAACACCTCAAAAAATATAAATAATCAGTCGTCACAAAAAATTTTACCTTTCCATTTATAGCAATGTTTTTAAATAGGTTCTTGCCCCTTAATCTCATTTAATCATTCTTTTTTTCATATCATTCACCTCCATTATCAGACCCCTCAACTCAAAAATAAGATAAACAAATGAAAACTTAGAAGATTATTAGAATGAAGCAATTATATAAAGGTAACCTTTCAGCTCAAAGTATAATTTATCCAACTTTGTCCTTAATAAAACATGCAAGCTTAATCAAGGACATGTAATACAATATTTAATATTAGGAAATTTGTAAAAGCCTCTCTACATAGACCTTTTCATGAAGGGGGGAAATAATTTTGAAGTTTGATATTAAAAAAATCACCTAGTTCCAATTTCTTGCAAATAAAATGTAAAAAAAGCAAGGTGATTTTTTGAATTCAAATTAGCCCTCTTTCCCTAAATAAACCTTTCATAATTCCCTCCCAAATTTTAATTCAAATAAGTCATCTTTCCGTAAATAAACATTTCTTAATTCCCTCCCAAATCTGAATTCAAATCAGTCACCTTTCCCTAAATAAACCTTTCTTAATTCCCTCCCAAATTTGAATTCAAATTAGCAATCTTTCCCTAAATAAATCTTTGTTAATTCCTTACCAATTTTAGTTTTCTATGGTAAGTAATTAAAGTGGAATTAATCCTCTTTGCTCTTCTTACACGCAGCCCACCCTAGTGGGACCCATAGGCTCAACTGGTCCATCATATACTTATTTGATTTTGGGAGAAGCCCAAGTTTTTATGTTGGGTGGCCTAAAACCAATGTATATTTATCAGGTTCTAATACAATAAATACATATCCACCCAAGCATGATGCAACAAAGATATTTAGCGCTAACTGTCAACCCTATTTAGTTATGATTCAACCTAATTATATTAATCAACAAAAAAAAAGTTCTGATCTCTCACTATCGTTCCGGACGATCCTGGGAGGAAAATCCAAGTCAGAGAGGAACAGTAAGGGAACGAGGTCTCACACTGTCAACCCTATATTTAGTTATGATTCAACCTAATTATATTAATCAACAAAAAAAAAGTTCTGCTCAACCAAAAAAGTTCTACGATAAGTACCATTAGCCACCTAAAACTAAATTTAGTGGACCAGACAACAAGATCTTTGCAAGAGCTCTCCTACGATAGGATCCCATGTGTGGATCTCATGAAGGAACCCAAATCAACTAGCGAGAGAACTCAAATTTGAACACCTAAGATATGTTTGAAGGCATCACTTGTTTTTCTTCAAGCATTATGCTTGATTTTCTTCAAGCATCATACTTGATTCGAGATGGAAACAACAGATTCATGTTGCTCTCACCATTCCTTGTTGATCCACTCCTGCCATTGGAAGAACCAAATGATAAGCATGTTGATGTCATGTAAACACGTCTGAATGCCGAAGAGAGCTTGGCAGCATAAATTCATCCAAAAAGCCATAGCACAGAAAATCCAAAGGAGAGTAGGGAACAATAATATTATAATATATATTACGGTTGGTTTTAGGAGAAGAACTTGACCATATTCTTTGCCCAAATGGGGAAATAAATTAACTTACAAGGATCCTAAATAAAGAAACTACCACTAAATCTCAACATCGAATATCAAATAAAAAACCTAATAATTTTTTTCAAAATAAGAAAGCAAATAATTAAAAACAAAATAAATATAAATTGAACTCTTCTGGGTAGGATTGACAAGGCCCTCTCTCTTGGCCTTTTCGACCAACTATTAGATAGGGGTGTCAATATTTGACACGACCAGAAATCAAACTCGAATCCGACCCAAAAATTCTGGGTTAGGGTCAACCCGGACCCGAAATGAGTCAGGGTTCAACAAATCGACCCGTTTCAAAAACCGGGTCGGGTTGAACCAGAAACCTGAAATTGAACTGTTTTGACCTAAAACCCAAGATTAACCCATTTTTTACCCAAAAATTGGATATTTACACATTTTTTATCCGAAAACTAGCAATTTTTTGTCGGCCCCGGGCCATTCAGGTGGTGTCGAGTTGACCCGGACCCAAAGCGGGTTGGGTTCGGATCCGAAAAATCGACCCGTTTGCAAAAATGGGTCGGGTTCGGGTTGACTCGAATAGTGCCAAGTAAGTTTCGTGTTCGACCCGAACCCAACACGTGACCCAAAATTGACACCCCTACTATTAGGCAATATATTGCAATTCTCCGACGTCATAGCTCCCCACCCCCTATTTATGCTCATTTGCTCCTAAAAATTGGAGATGAGAGAAGAGTATTAATCTTTTAGAATTTCACTTGCATGTTTGAGAGTTTATCAGTTATTGGCAGAAGTCTCCTTAATCCACCTCATGTCGAGATGATCTTCATATCCCTCATACAATTATATAATAGACTGCCCAACTGGATGTTAAGATCTTTCATAAAAGGAAACATCCATTTGTACTACTATTCACCGTCTAACAATGAAGGCTTAAATATTAATTTGTTGAATTGATAATAGAGTTGATTTATATATATGGATGCGGGTCCAATCAAAACACAATAACACTAGTATTATGAATTACTTAGAACCCAAACCAAATTGGTTTGATTTTTCTAACCTCTATTTTAGATGTGACATTTTAAAACAATCCTCCATCTCCTAATGGATCTTTCATAATCCTTTAAAGAATCTTTGCACTCGTCATACTTCTTGATTTGCTATCGACGTCTTCTAATAAAACCACTGAAAAATTCAAATCGAACAAACTTTGAAACAGAAAGCTTAGGTAGGCCTCAAAAGAGAATTTTATCTTTGATATATGTATCATTGAATTGAAGGTCATCTATACTCAAAGGATATTATCATATCAAATTTCTTCCAATGCTGAAAATTATAGCCAAGAAATTTACAAATCATTCTTACATTCATTACTTTTATCTAACCATCAGCAAAAAAGGTAAAATAATGCCTGATTGAAAGGGGTGTGAACTCAGTCCTTATAGGTATAGGCTGACTTCAAATTGATTGTATGAATCCCCTGTTGTAGACAGACTGGCTGAAAGACATGGGCAAGATCGTTCACTCGTTGCGTAACGAGACTACCGAAAGTGAAGTCGGAACTCCGGTTGGAAGGCTGACTGAGCAAATATTAAAGTTGACAGCGTAATGGTGAGTATCCAATCAAAATTCACCTATCCTTGTTCATATCTATCTCTTGTGCTAACAGAAGCCAACTACGGTATCTCATCATACAACGTAAATAAGTATCGACGACGAAAAGGTGCATTGATGCTACGGTCCTACTGAAGTTCTCTATAGGCTAGCGTACTAAAGGGAAAAGTAAGAAATGTTCATATGGTGAAGAGGCCAGTGTTTATTGACGGCAATGGAAACGCGGATATGGAATGAATATCCTTCTAGTCCTTAAGTAGAGGAAAAAGGCATAGCTTCATTGAATCCGTTGGGACTACAATTTCCTCCTTCACTAGTACAGTACTGCTACTCTCTTGGAATTTGATTAATAGGCCCTATCCCTAGTTCAAGGACTAAGCTATTTACATATCTACCTTTCTACCTTTACGAGTGCTAATGCTAATACCAACCTTTTTGAAACTAAGTGTAGGCTCTACAACCTTTAAGAACGTCGTGATTAAGATAGCTTTTGAAAATCAGTCGTACTACCTGCCTTTATCAACTAAGTTGATATAGGACCGCCCTTTCTAAGCCCGCTTCTGCAGAACTCTTGGGACTAAGATTCCGTACCTAATACAGTAAATCAGAGGATTATACTCTGTATGGATGTAGCTTACCCGAGATAGGTAGAGGAAGAGGAGGCAAGAACTTGCTCGGCATGTTCCTCCCTAACCTGAGAGAAATGAGCTGTTCAGGTACAGTAGTTTGGATACTACCTATGATATGCCCCAATGTATTGAGTGATTGATCCTCTGTAGACTAGGCTCATGGGTTCTTGAGAAATATTATGAATCTGGCATACCTTTGGAGTAGGGCCTGGGATCTGGTCTCCTGGGGAATCTATTCCTGATAATGTACTAGCTCTAGAGGAATTAACCTCATTGGACCGACCAAATGTGCCCGGATAATCAAAATTGTGTGGAACCTGCCCTGGGCGTTTCAATTTTGTTTACCAATAAATGTTTTATATCCTCTAGGTTCCACTGGGAAGACCTAGGCACCTACCCACCCTGAGTTTGCTAAAACATAATTTGTTAAATAGGGCCCTGGGGTTTCCTTGGGAAGTTCTAGGGAATGACTGAGTAATTAACTTATTGCCTGTGAATCTGGAATAGTTGTAATTGTGTTCTAGAACTCCTTGTAGAAGTACTGCCCCGTCCTCATGTGCCAACTGGCATTGGGTTTACCTGCTTGAGAACCCATCTTATACTGAAACTTTTTAGCTTCATGTTTATTAGCTCATCTTCAAAAATTACTTTAAAAGCAATTGTTCCAATTAAAAACCATATTGGTCGGCAATCTGAAGTATTTCCATACACGAAGAAAAATCAGGCATGTTGTTTACTCTCTTATGATAGTCTTTTTGCAAGAAATTTAAAACGCCATCTTACTGAAACCATCAACATTGATGAAAAGATAAATAAACCCTCATTTATTCTCCAATAGTCCTCCTAAGAAGTTCATTACTAAGATGGGTTCTCAAGCATGACTAGGTATTGGAAGGGTTTGCAAAAGCCCACCTTTCCATTTAACAGCTTCATAATACTGCAAAAAATGCAACTTTTTATGAATTGTTACGCATCAGAGCCATTTTGGCAAATAAACACAATGATTCAAATTTTGAAGAGTTTTCTCCACACCAAATTGTCATCACACCTATCCAAGCGTGCATCTCTTATATCCATGTCAATCAATCAATATCCTACATTATACATTAGCTTATCCTCCTGGTAGATAAGCACATCCAAAGAGCTATAAGACACTACTCTACCTTGGCCAATAACCTCCAAGGCTTCCTTAAAATTTAGATTTATTGAGTACAAAATACTGTACTCCACTTGGTACAAAGCCAAGACCTCCATAATAATGAAAAGTAATGAAGTGTTGGTGATACATCGAAAACATGTATGCCACCCTTATTATATTTGATCACTGGATTAAACTATTATAGTTAGTAGTTATACATATTATGTGCCGCACTAGCCACAAATTTAATTAAGTCGACATATAATATATTGATTGATGATTTATATGCAAGAACATCAACTAATATACCAAATTGTACATCCAATGTTTTAAAGCCTAATGCATGGCAAACAAAATCCTTGTCATAGGTAGAATAATTTTGTGAGCTCCTTGCAACATCACCTAATGGCAAGCTACTAATCGGGCCTCTCAGACAAGGATGTGAAAATAGCATAACTAAATATATTTATCTCCCAACTCAAATGACCACGGCAAGTTGAGGACTTGTAATGGTAACTCCTTGATTTTTTTTAGCAATTAAAAGGAGTTAGCTTCTTCTCCCACGGGAAAGGGAAGCCAACACCTAAAAAATCCTGCAAATTTACAAACAACATTAAAAAATCATGAATAAACATGCACATATTGGCAAACTCCATTGAAACTTCAAACTTCAAAAGTGCATGTGTCCTATGCATCTTTGGATTGTTATCACCTAGTATGAATTTAACTGAAGTTAACCTCCACCTACAATGAAATCTAGACAAACAAGTTTAAGGCTCCAAACTCATATTTTTTAGATTAAGTATGAGTTTGGCATATTCTAAAAGCCTCATAACATACTCCAATTGTTATAAATGCTCCTCCCAACTTTTGTTATACACCACGATGTTGTCAAAGTAGGCAATAGCAAATTAATCTAGGAAAGGCAATATCAAGTTAATCTAGGAAAGGATGGAGTATAACATGCATTACTAACATAAATGTCACTAACTTTACAATCCAAATAGAATCAACTGTTATTCGCATAAACATTATCATATCTAGATAAATGTCTTCCAAGTATTCTCTTTTCGAACTAAAGCTGGTGGTAGCCAAGTTGAAATCCTGCTTGTAGAAATATATTGACAGTTGTAAATGGTTGATCATCTGACTCCTCGATATTGAGCAATAATTTGTTAGTGAATTTATTTAGCGCCCTATAGTCTATGCACATCCATCTATTGCCATCTTTCATTGGAACTAGCACTATTGGATATCAACATGACAAACGAGTTACCTAGATGGTCTCTTGCTACACCAAATTGGCTATATGCTATCAGATCTCTCCTCCAGTTCAAGTGGAGAATGTCGACACATCATCTAATTTCGTAGAAAAATTGCACCAACCAATGATCATTCATGTTCCACAACCTTTTTTTGTTGCATTCCCTTTACCTCTTGGGAAAAAGATGTACATATCTGCAATAATTGGTTGAGTTGAGTAGAGTCAATGGCAAAAAAAAAGCAATCTTCTTCAACCCCACTATCATTTCATGTAGGAAAAGCATAACAAAACTAAAATCAATAGGGGAATGATTCATTCCAAAAAGGTGTGAAGCATGTCATCCAAATTCTTCTAACTCTTTCAATATCCCTTCTGAATGTAGTAATCTTGTGAGTTACAATTTATGGTCTCTTGACTACTTGTTGATTCTTAATGTTGACTGGTCTCAAAATTTTAAGTGAAATTAGGGTAAACATTCGCTTACTTTTTTTCATGATTTCCCGTACTTCTATAAGCCAAAATCTATGCTCTAATACTAAATTTAACCCCAATCTCAACAATTCCAAGAGATGTTTAATGCATAATACGATATTCTTTAAGCAAAATCCTTACTGCAAATAAGCAAAACAAAACTTTCTTGATCTTGTTATCCCAGTTGATTAATTATTGCTATTAGAAGAAGGTAGAGGCCTGGGAGGTCTCAATGACATTCCAAGAGGCACACCACAGATGACTCAATGGTTGGAAGTCATCTAAGGTTGTTGAATACATAAAACTGAAAGATGAGAAAGGGACGAACATAAATGTTGGGGCTAGTTTGAAAGAAATAACTAGATTACTTAATTGTTTTCCCTAATGGGAGATTAAACATACAAAGGTCATAAATAAGACAGTTAAAAGTAAATCTCAAAATAATAAGGCAAATAACACATCAAAATTAAGGAAATAAATAACAAACATCATAGCAATTCTCAAAAGAAGTAGACAAATCATAACTCCTTAAATCCTAACAATGGGAGATTAGACAAATGATCATAAAAAATTGAAAATCAAATCCTTCTTGAGGATTTATAGCCCCCCTTTCTTGCTTGGCTTTCTAGACAAGTCCATTGGAGCAAACTATGAGAACCTCTCAAATCATTACAAGATCCTATTAGCAATCTCTATATGATATCTTCGAAGGAGGTTTTGACATCAAATAGGCAAAGGGATTGTGAGGAGAAAGGAGAGAAAGAATAGCATTAAAATAATATATAGCATATTAGATAATTTATATTGTCCTTGTTTACAAAGAAATTGAAACTAAGAGACTCTAAATATAAAACTTTTAAAAAAATACATCTTTCACTACAAAAAGGATATTGTACCTTCGAATATCCAATTGGTCGGATTCAATCCAAGTAGGCTCAGTTCAAGCCAAGTCAACCTGATTCAAACCAAGTCGGGCTGGTTCAAGCCACATTGGCCCGATTCAAGTCAATTCGATCTACTCAATCTCGGCTCAAAAGAAACTTACCAGTCTACAAATCAACTCGTTCCAACCAGATGAGTACAACATATCAAGTCGGCCCTAGCGATTACTCAAGTGGGAGACTTTCTTCATATGGAAAATTATTGATTGACTATCAGGCTACTCATCCGCCCATAAACACTTGGCCAGTGATTTCTTATTAGCCTGACAGAGAACTTCCTCAAATCAGATATTTTAATTAGGCTATCCGATATTAGTATTTTTCTCTTACTTTATGTATAGCCATTTATGTAGCTAATTTTATAATGTTCAATCCCCAACCCAAATCTATAAATAGGCAGTCAAGGGGTGAGCTCAGTTTAAGAAATTTCCTACACTAAAGATATTTTACAAAAATTTCAAAGCTTCTAAAACTCGAATTCTTGCTCTCTCAATTTCTATATTATCTTTTCGCTCAGCATAATTTGGTGTGTTTCATGGTCAATTTTAAATACAACATCCTAAAAGACGATATGAACACGAAGCATGCTACAACTAGATGAGTACTTCATGAAGTAGAGTAGCAACACAAAGGGGGAGAAAAATATGTTAATAAGGAAAACAACTAGAAATTCATTAAAATTAGGCAACTTGCTAAATTTGATGAAAGAATTACGAGAATGGTTCAGGGAGCACTAAAATTAAATTTCAAGAATCATTCATGAGGTAGAGTTGCCGGCAGATTCTTCTGATTGTGTGATGAAGAGAAGAAGACTCTTTGGGGGTGGAGCATTAAACTCTACTCCTGTGGCTGATGAGACTCGTCACCCAACAATGAGGAGTTCATCTCGACTCTTCATCAAGAAGAAAACGGGCTGAAAAAGGAAATTGTTACTGATAATGATTCTTAAGGGTGATTGTTAAGGTTTAGCCTCCAACAAAGTTCAAAATTCATCACTTAGATTTATACAAGAGAAAAAAGTGTTCAGCCAACCATGTCGCATATTTCGAGTTGATAGCCTCATTGATCGACATTGATGATGCATTAAAATGTAGATTATTCTTCACCATCTTAAAAAATCGCCTCTAAAGTGGTTCTTGCATCTTCCAATCAACATGATCACTTCATTAACCAAATTCAAGAGAATGTTTATCACTCAATTTGTCATTGCAGGAAAACTTCTTAAGAATTCACAGGACTAGCTGTAAATGAGATAAGAGCCAAGCGAGTCAATGAGGAGCTTCATGACCTAATTCTAGAAAGAGATGAAGGATATGAATGATATAGAGCCGCATGTGACCTAAGCCATTCTAACTGAAGGTTTGCCATAGTGACATTTCAAATGTACATTCAACTTGCAATAGCTAGAGACTTCAACGAGTTGTTGGAATTTGCCAATAGTCATATCAATACAAAGAAGTATAATACTGAGATTAGTGCAGTTGCAACAACAAAAAGGAAGAAGTAGAATTATCTAGAAGAGAAACTTTGCAATTTTCTAAGGACTAGAAAAGTCACCACAACATTCATAGAAATGAACAAAGATTCTTCAATGATCAGATAATAAATGTGAACCATCAGCAACTTAAAATAGGTGATACAGTCGAATGGATCCATCTTCCTCTTATATGAGCCCAAGTGAGGAATCATGAATTTTGTTAAAGGGTTAGACTGGACAATCTCCCCTGAGAAAACATTTTACAGCAGAAACTTTCTCTTCCCAGCCTACCTTTCTTCTCACCGAACAATTAAGGTCAACTCCTAACTGTTTGAAGCATAAGTATCATCAACCATTGAAAGTGGAGGTCAATATGCTAGTTCCCGAGAGTCTTCTTGACAATTTCCTTTTATTATTTGTACTTTTGAATATAATTTTTTGTTTCCTTTGATAAATTAAATGAATGAAAAATAATGATACATAAATACAACTATAAATATTAAATCATTATGATAATGTCAATGATAATAGTAGCACGCCTTATATGACATTTCTAATGAAATAAATAATGTCAACTTAAATGTCAACCAATATGAAAAAAAAAATTAACCATTTTGAAACTCTCCCCGACAAAAATTAAATTGAAGATATTGTTACACCATTTCGCTCTCATTTTTCATTGCAAGAAAAACACAATGGTTTATTTGGTTAGTTGAATGGGAGACATATTATTATAATAATACATTTCTCTTATTTAATTTGATTATGTACTATGTATGAAGAAGTTGCTATGAGAAGTCAATTTAAGGCTTGATGGCTAATATCTAGTTTTGGGGTAATTTTAAACAAGATGAAAAAAAAAACTGCAATCTCTATTGATCATTCCGAATAGTAATTGCATCTTTACAAATAGCTACATTGGACTAAACAGCCAGTAATAGATTGAACAAATATTCAAGATGACAACACTTCAATCTAGATATTGTACCTTAATATTTGCACAAACTTGACGGAGCTTGTAAGTAAACCTATTTTTTTAAGAACCATAAAGCATGCGGAATGAATTCACCAATAAGGTGATATTATGATTTGTCTCTCACAAGTAATCCCAATCCAAACAAATCCATGATTGGTGCATCGTTTTGAATGCTTTTCCTATTTATGTTACCTTTGTAAATATGAAAAACGCAAAATTAAATGATCAATATTCCATTCTGCCATATTTCCGCATTAAACAAGAGATACATGAAGCGGAAAGAGAAAATACTGTCCCTGAATCTATTTCTTTTAACATCAACGCATCGATAGTACTTGCAAAAAATACAACCAGGATTATTTATTAAAACCTAGTCTAATTGCAGAATTCTTCATAGGAGGACAAATCAATTTAAAACCCTAATTTAACCAACGAAGTTCAAACAAAAATATCCAAAACCTCCCCGTACTCAGTGACCAAATCAACAAAAACCCTGAATTCGGTTTGCCGGCCAAAAGACGCTGAACCACCACACCATACACATATGAAAAGCTCGATCGCCTCTCAAAAAATATCAAACCGTCGATAAGACAACTTACTACAAAACGCAATAAAAAATAAACACCAAAGGCGCGCCCCCTTACCTTGGATATTCGCGATCAAAACCTCTACAACCGAACCCTTTTCTCGATCATATCGAACAAGACGATGATGGCGGAAAAAGAAGCCAATATAATTGCATCGGGGATTTTAAGCCGGGAATTTGGATCTGCAAGTAACCTAGCGACACATAGAGGAGAGGGGGAGGAGAGAGAGTGGGGGTGAGTTTATGCGAGGGGGCAGCGTGTAGGACAAAAGACCGACCGCACGCAATGGGCGTGAAGAATAACAGGAGGAGTCGAAACCAATTTAAGGGTATTTATGTAATTTCATATTCACACAGCGAGGTGGTTTTGCTCGCCTCCGCTGTCCCTGCGGTGCCTGTCGGCCGGGTTCAGAGATGGAGATTCGATCCAACGGTTAATGTTGTGCATGGGTGGTTGAGATAAGCGTGCCTGGTCCCCAGCGCTCGATTATTCGTTCCGACTGAATGGGCCGATTATGGTTGTCCCTCGACAAAATCGGTACAAATATGGGCACGTCGGCCCACATACTCAATGCGTGTGTACGATACTCGCTAAAGAACTGATTATAAATTCGATTAATTGTGTTTTTGGCTTATTGCTAAGATGGCTGAGATTAATTAGAAATTTATTGTGGAATTTTTTTTTGTAAAATAGGTTGGATTATTTGTAGACACATATGGCACTGATGTTATCTGAAAAATAAACCAAATTATCTTATTTGTTAAAACATTTTATATGTTGCTTTCTCTAGAAAGAGATATTCTTATTTGTCTCATTACATAATAATAAATTACATGATTGATAATTGCATGAGAGGTCATAGGTAGGGGCAATGGGGCCCAATGAGTGTAGATTTCGAGAGATTATTTTGTACGTATACCAGCCGGAAGAACCGTCTGGTTTACGTTTAGGTACCGAGTGCTGAGTAGTGAGTACCGCTCGGTATTAGCTCGGTACAGCATGTGGCGCATTTTTATTGGGATTTGGATTCCGCACAGGATAATTTTTCATAGATTTCATCAATTTGCATGAATTTAAAATAGATTTGATATGTCACAAAAAATTATCTTGATTTAGCATGAATCTTTAGACATTAATTAGAAACTTCCTAAATTAAATTTGGGACAATCTAAAAAAATTTCATTAAACTTATAATTAAAATGAACAACTTGACGAAACGAGCCCAACGACACTAAAATTAGTCCAATCCGAGCCCAAAATGGATCAAAATCAAACAACTAAAACATATTTAAAAGCTTCAAAGCATTAATTGGATAATAAAATAATATTCAAATATGGCATGCTTATAATCGAATTGAGCGGCACGACGAGACGAATCAAACAAGCCCAATAGCGCTTAATTTTAACATCATTATGGCACTTAAATGCTTGACAAACGCTTCATGATCGAGGGAAGCAACATGGGTTGTCCGATGGAACATTCTAAATTTGTCCCAAATCATTTTTATATTTACAGGACATGTCACTCTTAAAATATATAAATAAAACTCTTTTTTCTACATTAAATAGATGAGACTTTTATAGAAGGCTAAAACATTAGCTATGGATTTAAGATAGTTTTGAGACTTGAAGAATCAAGGAGCTCCACCCCGATATCATAGCCGATGAACCCTCGCAACTCGACCACCATTGCTCAACCTTCTCCCCACCATCGTCGTCAAACTTATGTCCAGCTGTCACTGTCGGCTCTTCGGCCAACTTCCGTCGCTTGCCGACTACGATTCTTTAGACCACCGTCGCCCGCTAATTACTGTCCATCCACCACCGTCATTGGCTTATGGTCCCTCCGACCTTTGTCTTTTGCGTCTATGGTCCCTCTAACCATTGTTGCATGCTTTTGATTATTTCGACCTCCATCGACTGTTGACTATGGTCTCTGCAATCATTGTCACTTGATAATGACCATTACAAGCTTCAGCGTCCATTGTTTATGGTCCCTCCAATCATTATCGTCTGACTGTGGTCCTTCCAACCTCCATCGCCCACCATCTACGGTCCCTCCCACGACTGTTGTCTAACTATGGTCCTTTCGACCTCCATCGCCCGCCATTGACAGTCTTCCAACCACTGTTGCCTAACTATGGTCCTTTCAACCTTCGTCACTTGTGGTCTACAGTCCCCCAATTTCCGTCACCTAACTACAATCCTACTGACCTTTGTCGCCCTCCGACTATAGTCCATCCAATCACTATCTCCAGATTACGATCTTTTCGACCTCCATCACATACTACGATCATTATGACCTCCGTCGCCCACTAATTACGATATTTCCAACCTCGATCTATCGCCTAAATACAATCCTACCAACCAAATGAACATGTCAATAATCTCTTGAGGATAACTCTCATATCATTTGATTCTTCCCTATATAGTATATATTTGCTACATTGAGCTAACACCTTCCCTCAGGGAAGGACATTATTTTTTGATTAACAACCAACACTAGTGGAATCATTTCAACTGGACAAGGTCCCGTAGTTTTACCCTCTATTTAGGGTTTTCCACAAAAAATTTTGGTTTCTTATGGTTGCTACAACCCTCTCTCTCTTACATGTATGTGAGTTGAATCTTCGTACAAAGCTATGGCGCTAAACTCTATATCTCTCTACCGCCGGTAATATTCGGGCACGCAACAAGATCAAAAGATAAATTTTTGAGGTATTTCAAACTTAGATCTAATAAGAATTTGTTTCTTAATAGGACAAAAATAGAGAAAAAGAATTCATGTAGCTAACCCCAAGTAGTGGGATAAAGACTTGATATTGTTTTTCTTGTTGTGAGGTATTTCAAACTATTCATAAAATTATTTTGCATAGGTTCTACTTTATATCAAATATCTTGCAAAACATTTTTGTTTTCATTTTACATTGCATCCTTAATATTCAAATCAAATAGCTTTAAAAGATTTTTTTTTTCTTCAAAATTCTTTCACATGCTATACCTCTATAAATATTGTTGTGGAGTAAGAATTTTTTTTTGTCTTTACACAAAGATCTGTACACATACATATAAGACAACCTCGCAAGTGACACAATAAATTTTATGTGAAAAACTCATGAAGAGAAAAATCTTAGAACCTAAACTAATTGAAGTAATCTTTTAAATAGGTGAATATTACAAAAGTCTATACTTCCTCTTAATTATAGAAGATGCAATTATCAAGTATGTATTGCTAACTCTTCTATGAGTGTAGTGAAAAGTATTGGAGTAGTGAGAGATGATATTAATGAATGTTAGTTGTGGTTGATAAAAGAAGGCGAGAGAGATGACAATCATTGATGTCGGTTGATGGTGAGCCTCAACAAATGCGAAGTTAATTTCCAAAAGGCAACAACGTAACAATCCAAAGACAAAAGTCTAGAAAAGACAATCGGGTGATGATGATCGAGTGGTGATAGTTGTCGATGATGAAATCATAATGTTCATTTTGACTATAAGCATGCAATATTTGAAGCTTGAATGATCTATTAAACAATGTCTTAATGTTTCTTGCAATGTTGGAGTAATTGATTTAGGTCACTTCAAATTCAATTCAAGACACGTTTGATGTCAATTAATTCATCTCATCAAAAATTTCATTTTGATTATAAATTTGTTGAAAATAGAGTTTGAATAGTCATTAAGAGGATAATACAAAATTTAAATCATGTACTTTTATCAATATCCACCCTAGCTAGTTGAAAATTTTTATAGTGATGTAGCAAAAATGTTGTCATATATTATTTAAAACATACGACACTCAAATTTTCAAACAATTTTGATGCTCCATTGCGGAAGGTTCTTTAGTTTGTACTCTAAAGCTAGATTCTTCATTTTATGATTGCTCTTTATGTAGTTCTATTTTGGGCAACTTATATTATTATATTTCTCTATCAAAAAAATTTAAAAAATATTTACTTAATTATTATTTTGCCATTTTATTCAAATAATATTAATTTTTGTCATTTGTTTACCTTATAATAAAAAAATATATATAAAAGCTGGCCCAAATAAAACCTAAATATAAAATAATTAGCACTTTAATCAATTGATCCAAACTGAATAATCACCATTAGTTATGTCATTCTAGCAACTTGTGCTTAGCTTTGCAAAAGGTAAAACCTTCACTTTCTTACTCTGGTACATGATGTGCCTATTGTATTGTAAAATTTTTTTTTTATCATTTTTCGCTCTACCAATAATATTTTTTGTTTGTTCGAAGTACCATTTTTTCATATTGAGATTTTATTAGAAATAGTTTTCTTATAATATTATTGTGTAAAGCTACTTTTAAAAATATTTTGTTGAAGTTGTTGTAGAAAACAAATTTTTAGCACAAAAGAAAATTTATAAGTGATAAGAAGTTATCACAAATGGGACAACTTTTTTATCATTTTTTAAAATAGTTGTAGAGAAATTAACTTTTTAAAGCTATTATAGAAAACAACTTTCTAGTTTTTTTTTTCTTTTTTTGAAATTAATGAAAAAATAGTGACCATATAAGAATTAATTTTGCAGTTTAAAAAGCAAAATAGTAAAAAAAGCAGTCCCTATCTAAACCTTGATGTTTGAAAAGTTGTTAGCAACATAAGATGTTCACTTATCATGTGAAAAAGGCTAAAATTTCATGCCTTCATTTTAAAGAGCCACCAATACTCTAAACTTTATTAAATTAAGACAAAATCTATAGTATTACATATACTAATAACTTTTTTTTCATTCTTTACCTCACATAGCGCCAACAATGGAGAGATTATTATGTGCGGAGTCTGGACACAGAGAACCGTTCGGTCTTATGACTGTGAACAGTAAAAGTGCAAGAGTGACAGTAAAAGTGTAGTGGCGAACAATAACTGTGATTTTACTGTTCATAGTCATAAAATCGAACAATTCTCTATGGTCGTATATAGCACATAATAATCTATCCCAATAATATGACATATAAAATGCATGGTGGATCACAACAATGAAGCATGAGTTACACCAAATCCAAACAATCATGCTTGAATTACAACATAAATTGGGTATTCATGGTAGAAAACCTCAATTTATGCACTCTCAACATGGCAAGTCCTACTTAAATTGTAGTATGTCTAACCTACACATCTAGACCATCTAGATGATAAGGATATGTTGAAACTCAGCCACCACTTGCATATTTTGTATTAATTAGGTTTATCAGTCATACAACTATATGCCCAAAAATATGAGAGCTCGATTGGTAGGATCTATTCAATCAAATCTGTTCTACTCCAAAATCACATGGAATCTCACTTGAATCTCCCTGCAAAACAGTATGAATATTGCAACTAGTTGGTTGATTTAGCTGCTAAGGGTATGCCACATCTCAATGCCTATAAACAATTTATCCTTGTACCTCCAAAGGAGACCAAAAGAGAGACATTTTATATCCAAAATTATTATGTTTATAGCACATATGTATGTTATAAATTCTAAACTTATTCTAATTTAATCAACAAAAATTAAAATTGACAATCATTGACTCAAAGGCAGCTCACTTTAAATAAGTTTGATTCATCTTGAAATTAACACTTAATGCATATGTAACATCAATACATTTGAATGATATGAATTTTTAAATTTTTCCCGAAATTTGCCTCTTGGAGCACTACGGTGTTGTGCTTTCGGGTGTAGCGTCGCTGAGAAGTGCCCCAAAAAGTGGTGCATTAGCGCTATAACTCTCGGCGCAGGCAACGGCGGAATTGTTCGACGAAAATCTTGCGGCGACATTTCCGGCGCAACATACGCCGTAACGTTACCGACGCTGGTTCCGCCGGCCAATCCGACGGTATAGTAATGTTTGAACTAATTCCGTCGCACGTTACGACGGAACATTTCCGGCGTACGTTACCGGCGGACATTGCGCCGGCGTATTTAAACTCAACGAAATATGACCGACGTAGCTTGCGTCGGAAATGATACCGACGTCACCGGCGTCGAAACCGTCGGAAATTCCGCCGGTAAAGAACGATACAACGAATTGTATCGTGCGTATCGACGTCTTCCTTCCGTCGGTAACTACCGGCGCATCTTCCGTCGTCAGTTCCGCCGCCGATTTTGCGCCGCAAACAAAGCCGTGGGTTGTCTACGGCGAACTTGCGGCGTTTTATCCGCCGGTACTTACCGGCGGACAATCCGACAGAAACTTACCGTCGCATATGGCGCCGGAATTTATCGGTTGCAAGTCGTCGGCACCAACCCGATGTTTTACGCCGGTAATCCGTCGGTACGTGCGCCGGAACGTTTTCCGGCGTATTATATTCGTCGGGAAAAATTTATCGACGCGACCGAAACCGGCGTATGAATTTCCGCCGAAACGTGCGCCAGAAACCTAAGGTTCCGTCGGATTATCTATGTGTTCCGGCGGATTTAGTCCTCCGGTAATAACGGGTTTTCCTGTAGTGTGTGCATTATCATAAGAATTGTATGGCTTGTATTTCTTGTTGTATAACATTACCATATTTCTACTCATGGCATTCAAAGGTCATTGTTTGTCCATATGGTATTCGTGAATGCTTGATATAAAAAAATATGAAGATGCTTTGCATGTGGATGACTTCTAATTTCATGCATTTCTTTTTGCATGTTGACACTTGCATTTTTTATGGTTTGATAAGTCGGGTCTCTATCTCATAGTGGATTTCTTTATTTGGTTATAAATATTTTAGCTTACCTTAGACTTTTATATATATTCTTGGAAAAGATTTTGATTCAACAAATTTGATTTGAAGCTCTCAATCACTTTAAAGACTCAGAAGTGCTCACTCAAGCTTATCAATAATTTCTTTACATGGCTCAAACTTAAGTGCATTCTTCTTCCTCTCCATTATATTGGAAATTCTGCAATTCTTCTTTCTCCTCCTTAGCCCTATAATGTCCCATCATAATAGTACATTGAGATCTTAATAAACTTTAGTCAACAATATAATGGGCGTAGGTCATTTGACAAAACCACTCTAAAAATTCCTTATATATTATTATTATAACATATAAACACTGCGCTTTTACTATTATAAATTACGGAGTACAAACGACTTATAAACTTAAAAAAACAAGCGGTTGACCCCTGCCAAGGGGTGCTGCCCCTCGGACCCTTACCAGGGGGCGCTGCCCCTCGGACCCCCGACATACTAAGTGTACAGAAAAAAACTATTATTCCTCATTTATTCATTGGCTTTTCCTCCAAATCAGTATTCATCTTCATCGACTTTTCCTCCTCTGACCCAATCCTCATCTTCATCTACTTTTTCTCCTCCGAATTAGCCTTCATTTTCATTGGCTTTTCCTCTTCTCTTATTTCTCAGTAGCTATGAAAAGTTTATTGATCTAAATTCTTAAAAAAATAGAACTTTTGCGGTTTTTCATTTAAAAAAAGAGCGCCAATCTTAAACCCTAATTTTGAATAGGAAATTTTTGGACCGGGTTTGTCGGGTTGGCAAGGAAAAAACTAAATGCGAAATAGAATTATTATCCACGTGCACAATTCAGGTGTCACAATTTTATCAGAGTCCAGACACAGAGCTATGTCTGAACACCGCACAGAATAATTTCTCCTTGAATTGAGCTATACTTGTTGAACTATGTATTATTCTATTAAATGTAAATTGAATATGTATCTATTCTATTATTATAGTTAATTATATGATAATATTGTTTTTTTATCACCACATATAATGTGCATTTTTATCATATATTTTTGGCTATGGTGTTAGTTTATCTATTAATGTGGCATAAATTATTATATGTTATACTTTATCATTGCATTCAGTTATCAAACATTATAAACTTTATTAATAATCTTATGTTTGTTTAGTTGCATTATTTTATAGTATACTTCATGTCAAACTTGAAATTCTATGAATTATTATAGAGTATATAGTATTATATACATTATCATCAAGGTGTATGACATGTATTTCACTTAGTATGACTAAAATAATAATATTATACTTGTAGAATTTAGGATGATTGTATGTCCATATGGACCTTGGATGTATGATGTGTGAAATACATAAATGCCTTGCTTGTGAATTCATTTTATTGAGATATTTAGAAGTTGTTTGGTTTGCTGAAAAAATAATATAGTGTAAAAGGAATACTTAGGAGTTGTTCGAAAAAATGTAAAGTGTGACTATTTTTTTGTTATAAATAATGAATGTAGAGTAAAGTCTTAAAAGGTGATAGCGGCAGCCCGGAGTAGTTGGCTGCGATAGTGGTTGTCGCCAGTGGTGGCAGTCGACGACCAGCAGGTGGTAGGCGGCAGCGGCCAACTCCTGGTGGTGGTTAAGCAAGTTTGTGGTGTAAATGATTTTCACTCAAAATTAGAGGAGTTTGATTTATACTCAAAATCAAAAGGAGTTTAATTTATACTCAAAATGATCTAGTTTACTTTACATATATTTATTATACTTTACTTTGCATCATTTTGTATTCCGACCAAAATTCAACTTTGTAAAGTCCCTATATTTGAAATATTTATACCCTAAAATAATCCAACCAAAAGTCTCTTAGTTCAATTATAAATTTGTTGAAATCAAAATATAAATGCATTTGAATAAAAATATTTAAAAAATTATTCAATATTATCCCTAAATTTTTGAAGAATCAAATTCAATTTTTTGACGTCTGAAGGCTTTTTCACCTGTTTTCTCCAACAAATTCCCCAACAAAATATAAGACCCTCCCTTTTTCAACCCGGATTGCCGAAACGTTGAGGAAAAACTTGCTCGCAAAATTCACATGAAAGAGAAAATGTTATTTGATCTGCATTTCGGTCGATCCAAATGGCGTTGAAATTGCATTGAAATGGATCTCTTCTGTTAATTCGGGTTTCTATCAGTTAGATGCCAATGCAGATTCAATGGGATTTTCTCGAGCTTGAGAATTGGTAAGCGGGATTTTTTTTTCCCGGGCGGTGCAGCTCTGAGCGTCTTAGCGACCAAATCCAAACACGGAACAGCTTTTAATTCCCAGCTTAGTGGGGCCACTCCTTCGGCTCCAACCCACGTTGATCTCTGATCCGCCCATCCTCTTCTCTGCCGATCTAGCTAGGGCTAACAGAGCAAGGCCCGAAAAATTCAAAGAGAAGGTTGAGGCCGGTACTGCCGTAGTGGCGCCGGTGGCGGAGAGAAGCTGGAGCCGGAGATCTAATAACTTTGCCGAGCGTTCTCTGCCTCCGTAGTTTTTCTATTATTGTTTTGCTTCTTCGCCTTTCTGGTTATCTTCAGTGATACACCGTGAGTTTGTGGAAAAGTATCTAGGGGACAGTGAGAAGGGTAAGGGGAGATAATGATGAGGGAGGTGGTACTGCACGTGTACGACGTGACGAACAGCGGATCAGAGAAGACGAACAATACGATCCTGCAGATCAACAGGATCTTCAAAGATCGCATCGGCCTCGGCGGCATCTTCCACAGCGCCATTCAGGCACACCATCCAAACCTCTAACCCTATAATTTAACCCCTGTCGTTTGCGTTGTCTGAAAATATGTAGAAGTTTTTGCCCTAGCGTTTTTATGATCCCAACTGGATATGGTTTAACCGCTTTTATTCTTCGAATCGCTGCTTCCATTTCTATTTGTGTTTTCTTTTGTTTGAATGGTTGATGGATCTTGCGCGGGGAATGAAAACGTAGCTCATTCTGTGGTATTTGTTGAAGAATCTAGGGCAAGCAAGTTCTCCATGCTCTAGTTCTTCGACCTTAACTTTGTAAATTTGCAACTGAGTTTGTGCATAGGAGTGTTTTGCTTAGAGGAGCAGTGATTTTAGGAACGCTAATTCTTGTATCAATGGCATACTTTTTGCCGAAGATTTCTGAAGCTTTTTTAAGAAATAAGTAAACATATATGATATTTTAATCAGTTTCAAGGAGCTCTTGTTTTAGACTCCGTCCTCCTATTCTCCACAGAATTTTGCACGAGCAATGATTCTCACTTAAATAAGCCTGTAAATAAGAGAGCTTGGGCATTTTTTTAATGAGTAGGTCTGTAAATAAATTGAAAGCATCCCTAGGTGGCTCACATTTCCTTGTGGTTGTAGTACTAATAGTCCATTTTACTTTACTTACTTGTGCACTTCAGTTTGAATAAGATCAGGGCAATCTCTAATTTTGACTGCAGTTTTGATATCAATTTCATTCCCATCATGTTCGATTATGTTTTTATTTCTTGTTTTTATTTTCAAAAACAACTTCTTATATTAGAAAAAACATGTTTGATTAATGATTTCTATTTTTTTTTGGCAAACAAATGAATGTGTTTTAAAAAAAATTTGAAGTTCCATATAAGGTGTTTTTATCTGTTTTGGATGTCAATTGGATGAACCCTTGTTGATGGTCACCTTGTTATTTTTTTTCTTTCTTATCCTCTCGAAATCACCTTTGAATTGCTCAATATTTTTTCTTGATTTCACCCTTAATGTTGATACAGAATTAAAAGGAGCATAGAAAGAGATCTTTTGAGAGAAAGAGATAGATTGTTTGGTTTAGAGGGGAATTCCAAGTAGAAGGTACGACAATTTTGGATGAATTACAATTTTGAATGTAGGAGAAGAAAACATAGGGAGGAAAGAGGGGAGATAATAATGGAGAGGGAATATTTCTAAATTTTGTTCATAATTGGTTAATTCAATTACAAGCAATAAGGCCCTTATTTATAAATTTAGAGTTGCATTTTAAAGTTAAATGTTAAAAAACTTAAATATAGGCGTGTCTAATAAATATTATGATTGAATTTGAAATAAAGGTAATATTAAAAGTTGATTGCATTAAAATTGATATGACATTCATAAAATAACCTAAAATATTAGATAAATCTAGAATAATTTTGATGTCTTGTATTGCATCATGATATAACTTTTGGTTCTATTTCATGTTTTTTCTGATTCACTATGTGCTTGCAATGGTGTGTTCTTGATTTAGTTATGATTTTGGTTTTGACAATGGTGGTGATTCAAAGAGGTTTGCATTTTAATTTATTGTCATAATGCCCTTTAATTTTGTAGGTTTATGGAGATGAAGAATGGTCGTTTGGCTTCTGTGAAAATGGTCCTGGAGTTTTTAATTGCCCTTCTGGTAAAAACCCAATGTATACCTATCGCGAGAGGATTGTCCTTGGAGAGACTAATTGTTCATTGTTAAAAGTAAAACAAATATTGAGGGAACTTAGTCGAGAATGGCCCGGTGACTCTTATGATCTTCTATCAAGAAATTGCAACCATTTTTGTGATGTATTCTGTGAAAGACTTGATGTGCCAAAATTGCCAGGTAACATAGGCTCTAACTTTAAGGAATAGAAGTTTCTTATTATATGATTTACCACTGCCTAATACACTTTGTTACTTTATTGTTGTTTGGTTATCTATATTTATTCTTTATTAATTTGCATATTGTTTCAACAAGCTCATTTTTGTATATTAGCCTTCTAAATTAATATTTTTGTGGAAGGGTTTCAACTTTGATTGACACTTCATGTTATTGGTTATTGGGTATAATTCAGGTCATTCTAAATTAGATTTGTATCTTCTATAAATTATCTTTAGAACTTAAATCATTATTTAAGATTTTGGTATTTTTCTAAGCAGATGTAGGAATCAGTATCATGCTCTCTTATAGTATCATGCATCAATAGCATACTTTTCCTTTGATTATTCCTTGCCTTTTACCTGCAGAACGGATTAAATAGTTTTTGATGCCCATAAATCATTCTTCCTTCCATGCTTCCACATAGGCTTTGGAAAGGGTTTGGTGCACATTACTTGTTAATTTACTCTCTTGTTCGTTGGACAAGTTTTTAAGTGGACATTAGTTCCAATATGCGGACACTTTTTATTATTATCAAACGATGATGTTGTACTTCTTGAATATGTTATTAGATCTGGCACAATAGATGAATTTAGGACAACTAGAAGAGACCAAGAAGCGGCGATGCTTAAAGCAAAGGAAAAATGAGGATGATGGAATCAACTAGTGCTATTCAGCTACCTCAACCAGTTCAATAGTTTTAAGAGAACATATTTTAGTTAAATGGAATAGGCATTCATTTATAGACACTCGGTATCCATCTAGATGTGATATGGATTCATGAATCCTCTATAGCTCCCTCCACTAATTGGTAGATTTCGTAAATCTTTCTCATCTTTATTTCTCCCTAATCCTCTACTTTAAAAGAACTCATCCTCAAGCAATTTCAATTACTAAATTTCTGAGCAATGGGGTGCAATAAAATATTGATTCGCGTTATAGAATCCATGGAGTGTAATTTTAGTAGTAATAGATCAAGTGGTACGATTATGACATTTGGTGATCAAGTTATCAAAGAGTACATGTTTTATATATGTCGGGTCTATTGTTCAAAGCAATGGTGAAATAGATGGGAATGCTATTAGTAGAATTCAAGTATGGATGGTTGAAGTGGAGGAATGCAATGAGTTTTGTTGTGTGATAGAAAATTATCCCTCAAATTTAACGTAAAATTTTTATATGATGGTGTTGAGACCTACAATACTTTATGGCGCAAAATGTTGGCCATTAAAAGGGAATTAAGTTAAGTGCTGTAGAGATGAGGATGCTTAGGTTGTTGAGTGGCTTTGCACTTAGAGAGCGCGGAACTGGTATATACGTGAAAAGGTTGGTGTTGCTCCAATAGTAGATAAGATTAGAGAGTCACCTTAGATGGTTGATTACATAAAGTGTCGGCCTTTCGATGACCCTGTTAGCTGAGCAGATTTATTAGATCCAACCTATGTTAATAAATGTAGAGGTAAACCTAAAAAGATTAGGTTAGAATGTATTAAAAATAATATTTTTTATTAGATTTAAATCAGAAGTTGACTTTTAATATGTCACAATAGAGAAAAATGATTCATATAGTCAACCCAACATAATGATATAAAGGCTTATTGTTGTTGTATTCACTTTATAGGATTAATTGACATAAAACAATGCTTGAGCTAATTTATTGAGCTTTGAAATACTGCCAAGAAATTGTTTATATGTAGTGTCATCATTTTAGTAATTTTTTTTCTCATAGCTAGTTAGATTAATTCTCAAAAATGATTATATTATTTGGTTTGCATGTGTTTAATGCATTTTTGAGCAGGTTTATTATACTTTACTTTATATCATTTTGGTGAAAGAAATTAATTATTTGGTTCTTTTATCAAATTCTGTCTCATCTCTAATTTCTTGCCAATTATGACCAAAAAATCCCATCCCCTTCTTAAATTTGATTTAAAAGGTTTATTCAAATTTCTCCCATGCTCAAAGCATTAACTAAAGAGAAAATGACCAAAATGATTCTTCAACTTTTTGTGAGGGGCCAAAATAGTCTCTAGCTCTTTTGAGGGACCAATTTGATCTCTCAATTCTTTAAAATAGGACATTTTTGGTTATAATATCTAATGTTGGAATTAATGATGTTAAATGTAAGGGTATTTTGTTCATTTTTAATTAATATTTATTAAATATAATTTTCAAGATAATTATGTTTTTCTAAAATTTTTTATTACATGTTTCTTTAATAAAAAAATAATTTTAGTTTATGCTCCTTTTCTTATAAACTAAATGTAAAATGGGCCTATATGTTAACTTCTAGTAAGATTATAGGTACTCTTCAATGTGAAGATCCTAACATATATTATAGGTTAGATAATGATTAATAAAAATCCTAATTTAATTTAGTTAGTTTATGTGAAGCTCTATCACTATTTCTTTTCTTCTCTTCTCTTATTGATGCATCATGATTCTAGTGTATGAATTCTCAACCTGGATGTGGGTTTAGTTTCTGCTTTCCTTTATTTCTTGTAGTTCATCACATGCAACACAAATAGAATGGGCTTGAATCCTTACTTTAGAAACCGGAATAACCTACTTTGCTTGCTATTTTCCTAGTTTCCTCACATATATTTTGTACTATAATTATTTCTAATATCATAATTATATTTTGTCTTGGTGCAAACCCCACTTCCTGTTTCGAGCAAACTTATAAAAACAACTTAATCGATGCAGCCAAGTGCTATTTTTGATAATCATAGAAAATTCTCCACATTATTACGGGTTTAGCCCTACCTTCACTTCATTGCTGCTTTAGTTCACTCCATCACGTTCACTACCTCAAATTGTTTATCACTCTTTACTATTTCTTAGACTTTTTTAGATTGGTGTTGTGATTTCATGTTAAATTTTGAAAACAATGCTACTTGTCGAATTAAAAAAGTGCTTCCAAATGCTTTTGTGTATCCAATATTATGTTGCCTTCGATAAGCCATTACTACATACTATTACTGACATGGTAAGATGTATTGCTTTCATTTTAAAACCATAATAATCATCATCTTCTTAACCTAACAATCTGGGATTGGCTAATTTGGTGATATATTGTGTGTTAACTTTATTTATGTTTTTTTTTACAAAACTTTTACCATACTACCTTTAGTTTATCTATTTTTCTTTCTAATAATCTCTATTAATTTATTTACTTTTTTTTTGGTGCATCTTCTAAATATTACTGTAAACGGCCAAACTATTTAAATCTATTTTTCTCTACCTTTTTTTGATATATGTTATTTTCATTGTTCCTTAAGTATAAATTTTTTTTATTGTGTTCTTTTCTTTCTAGTTTTAGCATATGCCACTCAAAATTGCAATGACATCACTCATATCCAACAAAACATAGTATCATTAGAATTGACCTTTAACTGTATGCATGTTCTTGTAATATATAATACTTTTGAGGCACTTCTTCTTAACCGCTTAAGGGCTATTGGTTTGTTAAAAAATGAATGCAAAGTAAAAGGAATGCTGTGTAAAATGAAATTTGGGTGTTTGGTTTGATGCAGAAGGAATGCAATATAAAGTTTTAGTTAATTACTTTTTCACTATCTAGTTGGTTTTTAATGTATTCTAAATTCACCCAGTTTTGACTGAATTCCTTTTTATCGCAAGCCAATTGAGTTGTCGCTGCCCGCGCCCACCTCATGGTGGGTGGCTGGCACCTAGCACTGGTCGCCTGTCATCGCCCATTGCTCATCTCTAGCCGATCGGTCGTCGATTGCTGCCATAAGTCACCAGTGCTCATCACTAGGTGCTAGCCACTGATTCTTTCCATTACCGCACGCTGCCAGCCATCGATCACCAGTCACTGCAAAGCCCTACATGGGGTCCTGGTTGGGTACCCATGCTTTACTCGGATGGGCTTCGCCCACCCACGCCCACCCATGGTGACTTTCGGGATGTCATACCCACCTATACCCACCCACTTTCCATACTTTTGAACGCAATCTGCCACGGACTAATGGCCTTGAGGCTTGTTTCCCTTTGCTATGATTGCAAACTTTCAAGCCACATATCATAATTTACCGTAGTCGCAGCGTGGTTAAGTGTTGCACACTACGTAGCGAGGATTGCAATAATATAAGATATACGGTGATTAGCAATGCAAATCAATTTATCCCCCGATGTTGATTACCCACCTATACCCACCCACAAGGCCATGAGCGTACCTATACCCACCCACCTATACCCATTGGGTATGGGTGGGTACATGGGTGGGTGTGAGTATGGGTACCCAATGCAGGACTCTTGTCCACTGCCACCAATCGCTGGCCGTCATTGCCGCTGCCGGCCACCATCATAATTTTACTTTACATTACATTCATTTTACTTTAAACAAAATAAAAATAAACTTTTGAATTCCTTTTACACTCATCCAATCAAATTCAAACATTTCAAATACATTACATTCCTTTTACACTATAATTCTTTTTCTTTGCATTCTTTTTTTAACAAACAAAACAACCCCTTAACTTTAACTTATAACTTATGCTGTTCTCCATATCTTTATATCTTGTTATTTGATTTCCAAGATATTTGAATTTTTTAAGTTTAGATGTCAGTTAATCATTCTATTACACTGACTAATAATTGTCAATCTCATATCTACTATAATCACATTTCATTTTCTTACTCCTTGGTGCCAACCTCTTTATGCTTTAAACTTCTTCTGCATTATTGTTCTTATTTTTTAGCTCTAGGAGATGCTGTTAGACCGGTCCAGCCGGTCCGCACAGGACCGGCAAGTCACAAAGAGCGACAGATCTCCGCCTCCTGCGGAGATCGATCGGCCTGACCAGCCTGTTAGATCATTTTAGGAAGCATTTTTTTAGCGTTTTGAGAGGGAAATTTGAACGTAGGGACTGTTTAGGGAATTCCTTTTGAATTGTATGCATTAAATAGTAGATTTTCCTAGGGTTTGATCATCTTGAATTTGGCTGAAATTTGAGATCTCTTAGATTTAGATTTTCTTTGGGCTCTAGCGGCGTCTAGAGATTTGGGAGAGATCGATCCTCCTCTCGAATTGAGGATCAATTGTATCTTTGCTGTTTTATTCATCTACTAGTGAAATACAAGAGTTTTCCTTCGTTTTTTCTCAGATTTATCGTGTAAAACTCATGTTTTTCTCTGTTTTTGGGCTGTTTTCTACTGTGGACAGCAATAAATTTGCTGCAGTTTACTGATTTTGGCTAGGAACATCTACTATGTTGAATTAAATCTCTATCATCTTATAGATTCTTTTAACCTCTTTCATACAGGTTGGTGTCATCAAGCAAGGCTATGGCGTACAATTTTGAATAGACCACACATCCTTCGAGGATCCTTTTAAACTTTTAAGCATAAGTTAGAAGACAAATACCTTAAGCAAACATGAATAAAATTTACTCAGTACGAATAAATACACTGGAATATTTAAGTCATATAACAACAAAACAATAATCCACTACTAAGTCAAAGTAGATATCAGACAACAGTACAAACATCAGGTACATCACAATCGCTAAAAAAGACAAACAAATACAGACAACAAGAACTAGAAAACCTACTTAACATCTACTATCTCATCATCTACATCAAGATCAAGGACCTTCCGCAGATCACTCTCTACCTCATCACTATCACAGCCTGAAGGAAAGTAATCTGAAGCCTGGCTAGGGGTCACCTCTTCGGCTGAAACTCCGGTCTTTCGCTGCATCAGACGAACCCCCTTAAAGAAGCCTCTAATAAATTCATCTTCAGTACACTGCTGCTCCAAACCCTTCACTTCTATGTCATAGATGTGATCTCGGGCCTCCTCAACGTGATCCTGAACGATAGTCTTGAAAGCTATGGACTTCTTAAAGTCTTCAATAACTCTTGAAGGTTCTAGGCTAGACAAGACAGCCTCCTTCTCAGCTATAATGGCCTGGGACTTCTTATCCTTCGTCTCCAGCGACGCAATCTTCTCCTCTGAAACTTTCTGCTCCCTCAAAAGTCTGGTGATCGTCGCGTGAGCCTCCTCAAGATCTATCTGGTGCCGATCTGCCTGCTGATTCCGGAGAGTTACAGAGCGCATTGAGTTAGCCAGCTCAGTCCTGCACTCGCTCAACTCATCTTCAAGCATCTTCACCTCCTTAACCTTCTGATCATATTTTCGTTTGAACTCTCCCTGGAGGTACTTGATCTTAACAAACTCAGTGTTCCAGTCATTAACTGCGATCACAGCACGTGACAGCTGAAAATAGAAAGAAAAGTTCATTAGAAGTCACCTCAGAAGCAAATGAAATAAAAATATTAGGAGATGCTACTCACCAAATTACTGGTCTTGTTATGTCCGAGGCATTGATGATTCATGACATCATCAGGGATATGCAGCTTGGCTGGGGAAGAGTCAGGTAAGGTCTTGTCAGTGTTCGTTTCTTCCAACCTCTTCTTCTTCGAAACCTGGGGGTCTTCGCCTCTTGCCGGTCGTTTGGGAGC
>NW_021319187.1:299283-315314 GCF_001605985.2 Dendrobium catenatum
AATTTGAATGTAGGGACTGTTTAGGGATTTCCTTTTGATTTGTATGCATTAAATAGTAGATTTTCCTAGGGTTTCATCATCTTGAATTTGGCAGAAATTTGAGATCTCTTAGATTTAGGTTTCTTTGGGCTCTAGCGGCGTCTAGAGATTTGGGAGAGATCGATCCTCCTCTCGAATTGAGGATCAATTGTATCTTTGCTAATTTACTTGCATCTACTAGTAAAATACAAGTTTTTCCTACGATTTTCTCTCAGTTTTCTACAGTTTTTCCACTGTTTTCACTGTTCTCCTGCTCCGGACAGCAGTATTTCGTGGAGATTTGCTGTAAAGGTGAATAGGAAATACTTGATTTCAAGTATTTCCTATCAAATGCTCACCTGAATAAGTCTATATCATTTGCAAAACATTTATATATCAAAAAGCCTCACTTTAAATATCAATGAGAAGTATGTCCATATCCAATAAAAAATGATATGAATACATGGTTGATTATTGATGTTATTCTATTGTGACCAAAACTTTGCTGCTCCACGACTGCTATTTATGCTATCTATTGTTGTATCATTCATATCTTTAAGAGAAAGGCTAAACATATCACAATATCTGCCAAACTTTCCACTAAAATTGATGAAGTTATTGCTTTATCCATGCTCTTGATTTCATGAATATCTAGTGTAAAAGTCTTTGGCAAGTTTTAATTATTTTAGATGTTTCAATAATATATTAGGGAGATTTTTTATCGTGTAATAGCATGTCTAATTATAATATCTTCTACAAGTTTTCTTAGGCTCGTTGTCTCTTTAACGTTGATCAAATCATTTCTGTTGTTACTTGATTATATGTTATGTTGTCAAGAATAATAGATATCATATGAAGATCCTATCATCACTTTTATTTCTCATTAACTGCCTTAGCACAAAAATCACCACTGTTGGCCCTGATCTTCAAGGTATAAAAGCAAATTGATTCTGCATACCAATTGATTTTTTTTTAACTTATTTTTCATTATGTTCATAATGTTATTGTTTGGTTCATACATTTGGCTTATACATTTGGCTCCATTGTTTGGTTCATACATAATTTTAGTCGATCTCTTTTTTAAAAGGCCAATACCAAAATACTGCTTCTCCCATTATTTGCAATCTTAATATTTAGATTTTAGCAAAATAAGTTAATTGAACTCCTTGAATGTCCAATGTATTTGTCCCGATCTTAATAGGATTCATCGAAATTTATTAAACTTGGGTTTCAGACGTGGCAAGCGATGCAGTCGTGATGACTTATTCATTGATATGTTAATTTAAATATGTAAACAATATTCTTGGGAAAACACATTTCATTTGATAGTTAACTGTAAGCAATATAATTTATCCAATCATTGTGGAGTGAAATTTAGTTTACATATTATATGTTGAATTTGACGAATTCCTATTATATATATCTTTTGTTTGAGGGGATGAAATCTGTGTCTGCTCTCTTTTCTTTATTAACTTCTTCGGGTAAGTTGAGTAATGTCAGTGTTTTCTCTAGTTAAAGAATAATTGATGCTCTCACAAACACTCTAATTTATTTGCAATAGTTATTCCTTCGTGTTGTAGAACTGTGTTTCAATTTTTCAATGATAGTTTGCATCCGTATAAAGAGCTAAGTTGGAATTTGGATCATCAACTTGATCACATAGTTTGCTTTTCGGGTTCTTATTTGATACTTTGTGAAGTAGCTTCTTGGTGTTGTATTATCTTTCACTTCCTTCATTTCAACCCCTTGTGTTGGCAATTCAAAGCTCACTTATTTGAGCCTAGTATTTCCAAAGATCTAAAAAATGTGGAATATTTGACATCTGCTTTAGCAAAAAAGGCCATTAGTATTGTCTATATTTTCTTATTTATCTTGCCATTCCTTTATTGCAACTCTTTATTAGGTTGGTATTTGAAATATCAATCCATTGATAACACTGTCATTGTCATATCCTAAGTCCTGGATGAAAAAAATAGAGGGGTGCATTAGGTAGTTGACAATCAGCGTAAAATTTATCGAATAATTATGACATGAATAGCTTACGTCACGTAGTTGGATAAATATTTGATGTTGTTGTTGTAGTATTAAGATTTAATATAATCAAAGATCTCATGATGGAGCATTTTTTAACCTGGTTTTGCACAATTTATAGTCAAGTTATTGCGGCTTATCAGTGTTTTGGATGTTTCTATTTGTTTATTTTGCTTCTTTTCTATGCTCTTTGATTACTTTTTAGCATGCATATTTGCATTTATTGAACTGAATAAATTTCTTTAGAATTATAGAGATCAAACTTTTAAGCTGAAATACTTTTAATTTCTATTGCTTTTCTATTTCTCAATTATATTTTAACTCTTTTTATACATTCGCAGCATGGGTCAATCGATTTGCAAATGCTGGTGATACTGCCATGATTGTAGCCGGAAATACTGCATTTCAGGTATGAAATCCTTCTAAAGTTCTTTGGTTTCATTTGTCTAGAAGTTTTTGTTGGGATTGGCAAGAATTTTTGAATTTCATAGGGCTTTACAGAGTTTTTATTAGTATGTTGTCAACATCTTGCTATACTCAAAAAAGGTTCCTGTGCTGATGCAGAAGTTTTTGGGGTTGTATTGTCCTAGGTGCATTTGGTCCGGCATCTACTATTAACTAAGCGGTGTTGTTATGGGGCCCTTTGAAAACTAATAGTACTATTTTTTTGTTATTGTTAACCTAAACCTCCAAAGAAATAAAGAGAGAGGAACTTTGTTCCACATCTACTAGCCTTCAGTAGGGTTGGGTTGGCCCAAGCTATAGAAAACATGCTTTGAATTTTTTGATCTTACAATAGTTTTCAAGATATTAACAAAGAAAATATGACAAAAGGTCAAATCTTTTTTCCTTTACTTGAGATGATGTTCTAGGTATTCTATTTAAAGTGATTGCTAAGATATCAAAGTTACATGGCATTGGAAAAGGGGCCAAATACATACACAATTAGTGCTCGATCATTCTTGATTACAACTGATACTTATTTCAGAAATTTCTTTCAAATTTTAACCTTTGTATCAACAGGGAAGAACACCTTCCTCCGCATTACTGAAGTGTAAAACAAACTCAAGGATCTACCTAATAAGGAAAATGGGTTCATATTCTTACGTGTTGGAGTTCCTGTAGAATTGACGCAGACTTTTTGAATATCTATAAATCTGGTTGCCATTAAGATGACGATAAGATTAAAAGCATATGTGATGTAGTGGGAGATGGGGGAAGATCATGCTGGTTGTCTATTAGTAGTCATATTTCCTTTGTATCAACAGAGAATGGGCTGTAGCCTCCCCCCCCCCTTCCAGTGAGGCCTTTTAAGCACCTCTCTACAGCACAGAAAGGGAATCGTTCGTCCTAGCTAGGGCTAGATATGATGCTAGGCCATGCTTTCTATCCTGCAAGCCACAAAATAAATATGTATTGCCCTTAATTGAAAAATATTAGGATATATTGACTTCGATAAACCAGCCCATAAACTTCAACAACATACTTGCTAGTTAGTTTCTTTTGTTGGATTTATTGTTACTTGTAATCACAAAATATGGTTGACTCCACTGACACGAAGAGTAATGAGTCAAATCTTACCATTGGAAATTCATTGCAACCCACTATCTTTCTTGGACAAACACTTTATCGTTACACATGGTTTGAGGATGGCACAAGGACTAAAACCATCAATAGCATAAAACAACTTGGATGTGAGAGAGAAACTAGTTAAGGATAAGATAAAAATAACAACAAGGACAAGTGACATGCATTTTTGGAGTTTTAATGCAATAATGCTAATTATTTTTAATCATTTTGCTGATGTTTTAGATGGATATTTTTTTGGGATGCATGGAGCTAGGATTTGTCATGGATTTGGTGGGTGATGAGGACACCGAATTAAATTTTTTTGAACTTTTAAATTTGTTTGTATTGCATCAGGTGATAATTTTTATAACATAAAATTTTAATAAAAAAGAAACTTGCAGATATTAATGAATTTTATGTCAAGGATAGTATAGAATTGATTAAAATAAGAGCAACCAACTGAACCTGAGACCAAAGAATCCTCTAAGACGTCGAATTGTTGACTCCTTAAGGCAAGACAACAAAAAAGTCAGAACCCAGGCTGTAGAAAACTTCCATTATCTCAGCAATCTATGATGACTCTAAAAATTCACACGTAAGGTCATAAGGTCCTATTGATAGAAAAATTAAAGGCTTATTAAGTATAAACAAATTTTATCTTTTTTACATATAAACCAATCAAAATAATAATATAAATAAATAAATTCCCCAATAAATAATAAGTGCCAAGAGACGTGTGAAAGCTGGTCTGGTTAAGTTATGTTATTATCTGTTTTGACTTCATGGATCTGGCCTATGAGAAACTTAGCCCTTATTAACCAATTTGCTAAATCTGCTGCATTAGAGGGAGTTAAGGGGAGAAGTTATACTTAAGCTAACACGAGTTCTTATTTGTCATCTTATTTTTCCTATTGGAAATGAATGGCTTGGGATTTGGCTTACCTTTTGAAGAAATCCAGTTAGCGACTCCTTATGGAAGAAGGCATGCCATGCGAATGATATTCATGCGCAAGCATTAGGTGCTTTGAAGTTTAGCAGGAATTATAAGCTTCTAATAAATTGAGTTTCCTTCAACCCTAGAGCTTTGACACTTTTCTTGGTAGTTTTACTTTGAAGTGCATGAGAGGTTTAAGATGACTTTTCCACGATTAACAGTGTATTTAGACAGTCTTGATGGTGTGCTCCATGGATGAATGTGCCAGAAAAAGCTATAGATATAGAATGAGTCTGTTTCAGCACTACTTTTCCTCTGAACTAGTATAACTGAATCGTGTGCAATAGAGGGAGAAGGGGAGAAGCTAATTGGTCATTTAACACAGGCTTTCTTTCTTCATATTTTACATCTTTTTATTTGAGAAAGATACACATATGACATTCCTAATCTGAAGTCAGTAACTCCTGGTGGGATGGCATGTCAAGCAAAAGACAAGTTTTATTGATGCAATTAAATTTTAATTTAAGGCTTCGTTTGGGACGGCTTTCTTCCTATTTTTTAAAGCAATTTTTCAATACAAAAATTAAAATTTTTGTACTAAAAAGATGCTTTAAGAAGCAATAAAAAAGCCATCCCAAACAAAACCTAAATATTGGATTTCATTGTGTTGCTATTATTCTGATTGGTAAGGCATCCATGCCTGAGTTGCTTTTTTACAGCAATTAGTCTAGAACTCTAGATTATATGGAAGGCATCAGTAATTGAAAATTACCTATAAAAGCTGTTGTTTTTCTTGTCCTTTAATGTGTATATCTATCAGTTAATGGACTATATATCTTGGAGTAATCTTTTCCTTTTCTTTATTTCTGTTTCAGTTTTTCCAATTTTAGCATTTGACTAAACTTGTCAGCTCTTTTTATTTTTGTTTTAATCCCAGCTAAGGAAAGCAAAAGAAGAGATTGTCACAGCAAGCAAAGTGGCGTATAGATTCCTTGCAAGCAAAGCATCAATATCTCAAGCATCTCCTGATCCTCCAAGCGACTCAAACAGAGAAGGAACTAATCCTAAACTCCAGGGATCATGGCTCAAGAATCTTGCAATCTTCGGTGCTAAGCCATCAGGTAGCTCATCAGATGTTTCTGAAACTAGCGATGAGACGCATCCATTTGAAAGTCGTTTGTCTTCAGAAAGATTTCAACATTAAGTGTAAAAATTGTTCAACATTAGACGCTGCATTTCATCATTTACTTGCAAGTTATGTTCTTTGCAATTCTTCACAATCTCCCCCACTGGGTTGTGAACGATTGTCTGTGTGCTTTTAGATTGAATGGTGTATTTATTCTCATTTAACAAGTAGGTATCTGTGTGTGCTAATTATGTACATCGTCAGAGTGAATTTCATTAGAATTGCTGTAATCGTACAGTTCTCCAATTGCATCTGTCCAATTCACTTCGGAGGACGGGATTGATTTATACTAATCATGACAGTTTTTGAAAAATTTATTTTTCTTATAATAATTCTACAGCTATTTTCACACACAGTAATCATCCTAAGTGAAGCTAAAGCTAATTTTGCTCGCCCATGGAGTGCTTTTGATTGATATGAGGCATCTTTCACTAGTACTACCACAATTGGGCTCATTGCGATTGCTGCAATTAGGGGTGTTAATATTTGACACTATCCGAAAATCTGACTCGAATCTAATCCGAAATTTTTTTGTTAGGGTCAACTTAGATTTGAAACGGGTCGGGTTTGGGTTCAAAAATTAGACCCGTTTCAAAAATCGGGTTGGGTTGACCCTTTGGCCTAAAAACTTATTTTTGATCCAAAAACCCGTTTTTGATCTATTTTTTTACCCGAAAAGCCTCGGACTTGAAGCAGGTCGGGTTTGGGTCCAAAAAATTGACCCGTTTGTAAAAGTGGATCGTGTTCGGGTTGATTTGAATAGTGCTGGGTCAGTTTTAAATTCGACCCGAATCAGACATGTGACCCAAAATTGCCACCCCTAACAGCAATGTTAATCTGAACCAGGCCCCGCTTTGCTATGTGCCGTCTCATGACCCGCGCTTGTCTTGGTACCCAATTTCTTTCGCTGTACCTTTTCTTAATGATTATGTAGGTAAAAACATTACCAATTTTGTTGGCCTTAGGGCATCTCCAACCGAACGGCAAACACTTGTTTGCCGTTCTCGCTTTGCTCCAACCGATCTCCATTTTTGCGGCCATTTGATCGCGGATGAACAGTGTGACGTCAATATTGGCGTTGCACTGTTCATCTCCGCCATTTTTTTCTCTCTACCGAACCGGAAGAAATGCGCCAAAGCGACGGTTAAGCGGCAAAATGGAGTTCGATTGTAGATGAAACACGGCATTTTTTGGTTTCGCTGTATTTTGGAGTGAAAAATGAGATTTTCGGTTGGAGATGCCCTTAGGCATTAAGTAGCTGAAGGAAGAGAATAAAGGACGCTGTGGATGTTGCAGATATTAGTTTATACCTTTTTATCTGTTGTCGCGCATATACATACAGGCCCTGGCATTTTTGGATAAGCATGAGCTGCGTTGAGAGAAAGGGAGACTTGTCCTAGAAATTGAAATTAAACAAAGCTACCAATCAAAATAGGTCCTTTTGATAAGAAAGTCAAGTTAGGAGATTTCTAATTTTTGACCATCTGGTTGGAGAATTCCATGCTAAGCATTATAAGCACACGGTGGTGGTCTGACGGAATTCTTGGCCTCAAGTGGAGGTCCGATCAAAGTCCGGGCCTCAGGTGGTGGTCTGATAGAAGTCCGGGCCTCAGGTGGTGGTTTGGCAGAACTCCGGGCCTTAGGTGGTGGTCCGACAGAAGTCCGAGCCTCATGTGATGGTTCGATAGAAGTCCAGGCCTCAGGTGGTGGTCTAATAGAAGTCTGAGCCTCAGGTGGTGGCTTGGCAGAGCTTCGGGCCTTAGGCGGTGGTCCAGCGAAACTCCGGACGGTGATCAAGGAGGAGTTAAGTGGCAAGGGCTATCTGAGATCTCTCTCTTTCTCTTACTTAGAGTCCCTCCTTCATGAGAAGTGGGGGTCATATTTATAGATTTTAGAGTTACATGACTTATAAATAGGTGGAAGATCAGTGATATGTTGGGAGTGGTTTGGATGGACGTCCGATATTGAATCACATGATCATAGACCTTTTATTGGGCATTTGAATGTCTTAATGATATTAGAATTTTGCTATATTGGGCTCGTTCGATTCGTCTCGTCGATCCACTCGATTCGACTATAAGTATGTCACGTTTGGAAACTATTTGGTAATCCAAAATTATGGTTTGAACCTTCCAACAACGCTTCGGGTCTTTGATTTGAACCCATTTGGGCTCAGATTGACTTGAATTTGGTGTTGTTGGGTTCGTATTTTTCGAAAAGTTTAGTTGGACCATAAGTTTGCTGAAATTGGAGTTCAGATGGTCCCAATTTTAATTTTAGAAGTTTCCAACTTGATTTTGCCTCGAAATTTGCGCCCGATCAAGATAATTTTTTGATGATTGATAAGTAGTAGAATATTTGAGTGATTAATAAGATAGTTAATAATTAAAATAATTAAAAACTGCTTAAAAATGTATTAAACTATTAGTAGGAGAAATAGTTAAATAATCAGTTATTTATTTAACTCCAATACTTTACTACCACTTTAATTATGAAGTTATTTGAGCTATTTTGCTCTAGCACTTTACAACTTTTTTATCAACTACTTTAAATCTATCAACTGTCTTAAATCCTAAGTCTGTTATCAAACAATTTCTTCGAATTTAAAATGATTTAATATTTATCATATCAAATAATTATCAAAATTTAACATTCTCAAATTTATTAAATTTAAATTTACAGGATTTACTAATAAATAACACTAAAATTAAATCCAATTCACTACCAAATAGCCCTAAAGTGCAGTCCCGTGGATTAGTTGCGCCGATGAACCGATAGCGGCCGTTCGCTCGGGCAAATTATTGGGTCAGGTGACCGGAGCCAAAAGATAAGTTCGGACAACCAATAAAAATTTGCCGCGTCACCTTGCGCTTTAGTTGCGCTTTTTGACTTGCGCTTTTTGACTTGCGCTTTGGTTGCGCTTTAGTTGCGCTTTGGTTGCGCTTTGGTTGCGCTTTAGTTGCGCTTTTTGACTTGCGCTTTAGTTGCGCTTTGGTTGCGCTTTAGTTGCGCTTTGGTTGCGCTTTGGTTGCGCTTTGGTTGCGCTTTAGTTGCGCTTTAGTTGCGCTAATTTTAAATAATATTTTATTATTATCCGAACCTATCTCTGCGTTCGGTCACCTGACCCAATAATTTGCCGTTCGCTCGACCCGCCAAGTGCCCCGAACCATAAAAATAGAAATTTAGAATCGAGCGATCTACCGAGCGCGAGCACTCAGTGAAGCGGCAGTGAAGCCGAGGGAAAAAAATAAAAATTGAGTCCTCTAATCGCCAGCGTGGTGACCGAAAAAGGTAAGAAGAAAAATGTAACATCTCATTCACCGCCTTCTGAATCCTTTCAGTACAACTATCCCCGTGGATGGGCCACTAGATCATTTTGAACGGTCCACTTCATTCATTCTGTTTCTTTTTTTCTTTTATTTTTGCAATTTTGTTATCGCCTTCCGTCTCTTTCCCTCTTGCGAAAGTTTTGATGCCTTATCTCTTAAATAAATTTTTATTTTTTTCTACATCTAGGTTTAGATTTCGGTTCCGAAAAGGAGAGAAAAATTGTGTTTTGGTCAGAGGTTTTCAGATGTTGTGAGTGAGCTTTTGTTAATTTTTACCCGTTGGGTTTGCTTATTAGCTTATATGTTCTCTTAGAACTGTATATTTGAATGATTTTAGCTGTTATGTTACTGGGAACACTGTGCTTGGTGGAGTTATTATCCCCAGCCACTCATACCTTATCATTTTGGCTTAGAAAAATGCCCAACACACCGGACAAGTTAGCACATTTTTCAACACTATCTCTACCCAATATATCATAGAAAATGTGGTGTTGGCCCTTCACATTCTCTTACAACATGCTTTTGTTATATTTGCAACGACACATTGATTTGGGTGTAGTATTGCTCATTTTGCTTATGCGGCACTAAATTGTGCCAGAATGTAAAGCTAGATTCCCTATTGATTGCTGAGAACGCTTGACCTCTACAGACTAATGGTTGGTTGCTATCTTCAGCCGAGCGAGATAGAGTGGCCTTGGTTTTGTTTATCATGTACCTTTACTTTCCATTTGGTGGAGTATTTTGATTCTCCTTTCCATTTTTTGGGTGAAGAACTAGCTCTTATACTTGTATATTTCTTTCTTTAATAAGTTGTGCTATCACCCTTTATTCATGCCAAAAAAAGTGGCTTTTAGTGATCTTAATTTGCATGTTTGTTTCATATATTGATTGGATCACATTTTTTTAATTTTGACTAAAAAAGGAGACAAATCTTCTAATTAATTCACTGTTTTGAGCTAAGGGCTGAACGGTATTTCTTTGAAATTGAGTTTGCAGGAAGTTAGGCTTCATTTGGGATGACTTCCTTATTGCTTTCTAAAACGACTTTCAAGTACAAAAAAATTTTAATTCAAAAATTTTTTGTATTAAAAAGCTATTTTAGAAAGCATCAAAAAAGCTGTCCCAAACGAAGCCTTAGTTCTTGCACAAAACGAACAAATATTATTGAAACATAGTCAATAAAACTCAAAATTTTGAACTCAGCTCTAATCTCTGCCAAAAACTTATGTCAAAATGAACTAGCTCTTATTAAATATAAGATAATGAAAAACATATTTAAATAATTTGAGCCGGTATGATAGGGTGCAAATAATGTATTTTGTAAGGCAGATAGATATATTTGATGTAAAATGAGTAGGTAGAAAAAAGGTGGATTAAAGTTGATATAGTTTGAAATAGGGCAAAAAGACTTTACCTTGTTTAACATCCAGTGTAAATAAATTGAGGAGAACTAATAGAGCCAACCATAAATACTTGGCAAAGGCTAAGGACAATGATGAATGCTTTCAATCTTGACCACCAAAGCTATCCTAAATGCCTACTGATGGTTTAGTCAAGGACCATTTGGAGACGATAGTACAACAACAACAACGACAACATCAAGTCTTTATCCCACTACGTGGGGTCGGCTACATGAATCCTTTTTCTTCATTGTGTCATATTAAAAGTCAAATTCTCATTTAAATCTAATAAAGAAAGGTCATTCCTAATATTTTCTAACCAAGTCTTTTTTGGTCTACCCCTACCTTTCTTAACACAAGTCAAATCTAATACCTCTACTCTCCTAACCGGGTCATCGGAAGGCCGCCTTTTTATGTGACCAAACCATCTAAGGCGACTCTCTCTAATCTTATCTTCTACTGGAGCTACTCCAACCTTTTCACGTATATGCTCATTTCGTATCCTATCTCTAAGGGTAAAGCCACTCATCCACCTAAGCATCCTCATCTCTGCAACACTTAACTTAGTATTATGCTTCTCTTTTAATGGCCAACATTCGGCACCATAAAGCATTGCAGGCCTCACTACCATCTTATAGAATTTTCCCTTAAGTTTGATGGGTACATTTCTGTCACATAACAAGCCCGATGCATTCCGCCACTTCAAGGACCATTTGGAGACGATAGTACCTGAAAGAAAATATTACAATGGAAATCTTATATCATTCTTTTAATTACATGATAGATCTCACCTCAAATTGTTTTTGCAAGTTATGATTATGTCATAATCAGTTTCTTCTCATTTATACTTTCTTATGTACATGGTTTTCTTCTTTCTGATTAATGGCATCTTACCTCTTGTTATGAGGTTCTGCTAGGAATAGAAGGCGCCCTTTTACCAGAAAGGTGCAGAAAAGTTACAGTTCTGTGAAGATAACTTGACGAAAGTTTGGCCATGTCAAGAGCTAGGACAGTTTTCCAAATTTGTTTGCATGCTGTGAATAGGCATGATTCTTGTACTGGATCTTCACAATTACATATGCACAGTATGAATATTTCAAAGTTGAGGTGGAATTGCTTTCAAACAGCATTATTTCTCAATGAAGGCAAGAATCAGAAGGCAAAAACCTTAACCTTACATCATTCAGTGGAGGAAACTGCTGCTTTGTTCCCATTCTCTTTTCATGAGATTAAGCAACGCAGGAATAGCTTTTCTAAAAAAAATTATTCATCCTTGAATTTACAGCATCGCTTTCTCCCTTGTGGTTCACAGTTTTGTTGTCGTTCCTACTCATCAGATGCAAGCAGCAAAGCAAATGGCCTTCAAACTGCCACTCCAAATGATTTTGCAAAAGAAACAGCAGAGAAAATTACTAATTCTGAGTGGAGTGATATTTTGAATGATGCCCATCAGTCTGTGGTGGGTGCTTTTTCTTATGTAGGAAGAAGGGCAAAGGAGGTTTCAGATGAAGTAAGTCCTTACATGCAACAACTGTATTATTCACATCCATTTCTGGAGAAAGTGATAGTACCCGTTGGTGGCACCATGGCAGCAACCTTGCTAGCTTGGTTTATCATGCCTAGGATTTTTAGGAAATTTAACAAGTATGCGAGTAGGAATCCTCTTGCATTATTATCGGGAGGATCAACTGTGGAAGAAATTCCTTATGAGAAAAGTGTATGGAGTGCTTTGGAAGACCCTGCTAGATATCTTATTACTTTCCTGGCATTTTACGAGTTGTGAGTTTCATTCCATTTAATCTCCATTGTATTTTCTATTTATCTCTTGATGAACATTTTATTTCTTTTATATTTATTTTTTCTGAAGTTGTTGTTCATGATGTAATCCATATTTCAATAACCATTTTCTCTTTTTATGTTAGTTTAATTTATCTGAGTAAATGCTTTCACTTCATATTCAAGACATTCCTGTATATCAGATTGTTGAAAGCATGAATTTTGCATTGTTGGTTTAGCCGATGAAACAAAATGAATTGATCAGTATTAAAGCTATTTTGTCTGGTGATATTATATTACTGACTATAAATTGATATTCTTCTATGTTCAAACATAAATTGATATTCTTCTTTACTCTATGTTCAAACATAAATTGATACCTATGCTCATATCAACTGCATGTGGCTTATGCCGATGTGGGTTCTAGGTGGGGTTGACATTTTAAGCTTTACTTTACATTACAGAGAGGCTATTTTCTTCAATTAAATCGATAGCTTCCCTGTCAATCAACAATCCATTGGTCTAGGGCTGCATTCATCAGAATTGATATCCTTAAAGTCCACAAATGTCTAGCACATCTTATGCTGAATTATGCATGATTTATACGAGAGAGTCTCTGGATTAAGTAGAAATCTAAATAAACATGGTTTTATGTTGTTCTGTTTGTCCTTGTCACTGTTTCTCCTCTTCTGATTTAAAAGATCATTAATGTCTCTAGTGGTAATATATTTTTGAAACTGTAATCTTTAGTCAAATGTTAATTTTTATCCTTTCTACCTTTGCTTCCCATTTTCATTGAGTTTTAGCTTGCCTGTAACTTCTTGATGATTATAGTTTTTCTCATGCTCTTTATGAAATGATACACTCTTGCCCGAGGGATAGAAATGTTCTTTTCTTTGGTCAGTTCAGGTACCCTAAAATCAGTCACGGTCATAAAAAACAATTATGATTGGCAAATGATTGCACGAACAAGCCAATCATCATAGCTGTTGTTAGCACTGCTGGTAAAATGCTCCCCCCACACATTTTGGTCTCTTTGTAAGGAGTCTTGAGGACAAGTTTGGCCTTTTTGCATAGCCTGAGACTAAAATGCCCCCCCACACACAAATTGTCAAGAGATCATTTTAATTCTTTTCTCTATATCTAGGATTTTTTAATTTGAGTAAATAAAAGTCTAGGTTAAGTTTACTTTATCTTAAGTTAAGAGAATTGAAAATTGAACTTCCAACTTTCGAATCAAACTCATGCTCATAGTTGGCTTCCAAAAGCAAGCCTCCTGTGTGACACCATTCATATTGTTGCGACACCATTCTTGTTGTCGCTACCTTACTCGCTCGCCTTTATGTCGGTTTCGTAGTCATGTTATCATTCTATCTCGGTCTCCCTCAATTTTCTCTTCTTATTGCTTTATCTGCTTTCCCTCTTGAAGTCTACCTCTCGCTTGTTGCTCCCTCTCATCTCACTCACACTTACTTTATTCTCTCGTTGCTCTCCTCTATTCAGTCGCTTGCTTCATCTCTCTCTCTCTCTCTCTCTCTCTCTCCCCCCTACCTCTGTCTCCTCTTCTCTCTTGATTAATAAACAGAGCTGACTGACGTCAGTTCAGTTGAAAACTTCAGAACTAACTAATGTCGGTTCATATCATGATGTTTATGATGTTTAGGTTTAGGCCATAATTTGTAATTATAGATAGCATGATATAAATCTAAACATTTGGCCCTTAACAGTTACTATAGTGGAATAATTTTAACTTTTCTCTATTAAGCATAGATGACTGACCATGTAGAACGCATATCTAATGAACTTAAGCAAAAACAATTATTGACAATAAGCTAATATATTGTTGTAATATCAGCGCTCTAGTAAGTTTAATCTTAAATAGAAGTTATACCTTTATCAACATCAGTAGTTTCCTTAGGCTCTTGTTGAGTCAGAGCATAGATTGGTGTTTGCATATTCTGTTGACATTGATTTTGCGTTTGATCTAAAGCAGTCAATTCTATCATCAATTTTTTTTTTTTATCAAAATTTATCTATGAAGATGCTTCACTTGATTTCAGTTTTTCGGGAAACCTTCTGACCAAGTGTAAGACAGTACCTTGTTGTGTCTCGGTATATAACAACAATAACAAGCGGTAGAATCTGACAAATATTCACCTTTTGAAATCTTCTATACTTAACATAAGTTTTTATTACACTATAGGCCATACCACCACGTCTAACTTCACTTGTATTGGCCTCAGGTTTTTTCCAATAAGAGTCTCCCAACTACATATCATGTTTCAGAGTGATATTTTTTTATACATATCTCTACACTTCAGAGTGATTTGAAAGTCAATTTTTATCAATATGGGCATCTCCACCAATAAAGAATAATCATTAATCCATAAAGGTACTAAAGGTTATCAGATCACATACTTTAAATTAGATATGATATGAATCAATGACATTTTTCTTTTGAAGTTGGCTTCAGTTGTGCTGCATACCATGATCATGTCGTAAATTCTGCTTCCTATTCTATAATCGATTTATCTCCATGTAATTGTCTTATAAACTTAATATGCATCTGCCTCTATGTAGAAAGAGATGCAAACTATATCTGAAAGTCTCTATAAAATCATCCTAATTAATCAACAGATTGGGTAGTTCTCCAAGGTTGTCCTGACATTGCCGTCTCCACCATCGTCCCACTTCTTTATTTTATGTGAATGTAGCAAGTGACGCCTTCATTTCATTGGGACATGACATATTATCCAGTATCTTCATAATTAATTAACATATTGGGTAGTTCTCCAAGGTTGTCTTGACCTTGCTATCTCCACCATCATTTTGCTTCTTTATTGTCTGACTGTAGCAATTGACACCTTCATTTCATTGGGACATTATCCAGTATCTTCATAATATGTAGTAACCAATTTTTTTTTTTTTTTTGCAATTGGTCCTTAGCTCCTATAAATTGCGGTCATATATCCTGTAACAATTTCAAATATTTAGCCATTATGGTGATATTGTTACTTCCATTAGGTTGGGATGTGGAGCCTTGGATTATTTGTGTCATTTCTATCATCATTTGGGGAAGAGCATTAATATTCATAATAATATTTTTTTGTCCTTCATCTTCCCTCATATTTTTGTCTTGTTCATCCTTTTGATTATTCATACGCTTGAAATATAATGACTAAAAAAATCTCCTAAATATCTTTAAGAAATTTTCAATGATCATCCTAATGGCTCTTAGGTTATGATCAATACTAAATCCTCGAAACTTACATATTGCATTACTAAATTAAAAGGGGAAAAAGTTTACAAACAAGTAGAAACATATATGGAGTATCAACATTGGCTTTGATTTCACTTTTATCGTGGCCCGATCTGAGAGATTCAAATACTAAAGCGGGAATAGATGGTCAGACTGGGCCGGTTGGACCGGTCCAACAGAGATCGGTCCACTGCTACGCGAGACGGGCTGGGCGGAAACGACAGCAAGAGGCGGAGCTTCCTGTGGACCCCACGTGGGATTAATTTTGATTTGGGAGGGAGAAATTTGAATGAGGGGGCTGTTTTAGGAAATCCATTATTGTCCTTTATGATTATTATTGTTTAATTAGGAGATTGGGGGGAAGTAGCTCCTCATCTTGAATTTGAATTATTTTGAGATCTAGGGTTTGGTGTTTTGGGCTCTTGGCGTTGCCAGAGATCTTGGAGAGTTTTTCCTTCCTCTCGAATTGAAGGAAAGTTGTATCTTGCAAGTGCTTTTCATATTCCATTGAAATAAAAAGCGTTTGCTC
>NW_021319187.1:318393-323589 GCF_001605985.2 Dendrobium catenatum
AAGAGCATCAGAGGTGGTTGTCCAAACTATTAGGCTATGATTTTGAGATCCAAAAAGCCTGTTTTGGAGAATAAGGCGGCCGATGCTTTATCAAGATGCGTTGGGGAGATTCAGGAGTTGGTTGTGTCGGCACCATTGATAGTAGACGGGGGGGCCATTAAAGAAGAAAGTATGCTGAGCGAGGAGCTGAGGAAGATCAGGGAGGATCTGGAGAAGGACAAGAGCAGTCATCCTGGTTACTACATTGAAGGGGGGAGACTATTGTATCAAGGGAGGTTCGTGATGCCACGAACTTTCATACACATTCCCCATCTGTTGCAGGAATTTCATGGCAGCTCAGTCGGAGGTCACTCAGGAGTTCAGAAGACATATAGGAGGCTCGCAACGGAACTCTATTGGAAAGGAATGCATAAAGATGTGGAGGAGATGGTGGCGAGTTGTGAGGTCTGCCAAAGAAACAAATACATGGCCATGGCTCCAGGAGGTTTACTACAACCATTGGCACTTCCAAACAGAGTTTGGGAGGAAGTGTCCATGGATTTCATTGATGGCTTACCTAGGTCAGAAGGATTCACGGTCATTCTGGTGGTGGTGGACAGGCTCAGCAAGTATGCACACTTCATTCTCTTACGACATCCTTACACGGCGGTGACGGTGGCTGCGGCATTTATCAGGGAGGTGGTCAGGCTGCATGGGGTTCCAGAATTTATTGTGTCTGATCGAGACAAAGTGTTCCTCAGCCAATTTTGGAGGGAGCTGTTCAGGATGCAAGGCACGGTCCTCAAGAGAAGCACCGCCTACCATCCACAGACCAATGGGAAAACAGAGGTGGTGAACCGAAGTTTGGAAACTTACTTGAGGTGTTTTGCTTCAGAAACACCGCGGATGTGGGCCAAGTGGCTACCTTGGGTTGAATATTGGTACAATACGTCATACCATTCTGCCTCTCAGATGACCCAATTTAGAGTGCTGTATGGAAGGAATCCCCCACACTTAGTGCACTACGGGAAAGGAGTACACCGGTCTCGACAGTTGAGCAGTACATGGAGGAAAGGGACAAGGTGCTGGAACAATTAAAGAAGCATCTGATGAGGGCTCAACAGATCATGAAGAAGAAGGCAGATTCACACAGGAGAGACATGCAGTTTGAAGTGGGAGAGAAGGTATTCCTAAAACTACGACCCTACAGGCAAAGGACAGTAGCGAGAAGAAGGAATGAGAAATTGGCGCCAAGATATTTTGGTCCCTACGAAGTGTTGGACAAGATCGGAGCAGTGGCGTATCGTCTGAAGTTGCCCTCTTCTGCTACCATACACCCAGTGTTCCATGTGTCACAGCTGAGGAGAGCATTAGGGGAACATGTAGCTAGTGCGGAGCTACCAGCATCTTTGACAGAGGAGTTAGAGGTGATCATGGAACCTATAGAGTTGCAAGGAGTGAGGATTGATAAAAAAGGAAACAAGGAGGTGTTGATTAAATGGAAGAATCTTCCCGATTACGAAGCTACTTGGGAGCCTTATGAAATTGTGAAGCAACAGTTCCCCAATTTTCACCTTGGGGCAAGGTGAGTTTTTGGGAGGGGAGTAATGTTAGACCGGTCCAGGATGGGCCGGTTGGACCGGTCCAACAGAGACCGGTCCACTGCTATGCGAGACGGGCTGGGCGGAAACGACATCAAGAGGTGGAGCTTCCTGTGGACCCCACGTGGGATTAATTTTGATTTGGGAGGGAGAAATTTGAATGAGGGGGCTGTTTTAGGAAATCCATTATTGTCCTTTATGATTATTATTGTTTAATTAGGAGATTGGGGGGGGGGAATCGAAGAACGTTGTATCTTTCTTTGTTTTGCTTTCATTGCTAGTGAAATACAAGTTGTTTCTTGCGTTTTCTCTCAGATTTCCCTGTTTTCCTGCTGTTTTCTCTGCTGTGGACAGCAGTTTGCTGCTGTAAATTTATTGGTTTGGATTAGAATTACTTGTGAACTAAGTAATTCCTATCATAAACACTTGAAGATTTCAAGGAAATCTTACCAATTTCGGGAAAACAGCGAGAAAATTCTTCCAAACTCCAAGAAAAATAAGAAAACATTAGTTTTATTGCAAGAAATCAAATAGAACGGAAAGAAAATATCACAATATAGATGATCCTCAATTCGAGAGGAAGATCGATCTCACCCAATCCCTAAACACCGCCAGAGCCCAAGACACCAAGCACCATAACACCAAAATAGCCACCAATTCTCATATACTTTTATAGGAAGTGGATGCAATTTCTCGAAATCAGCGAAAGACAATAAGAAATTATGAAGAAAAACATTCCAAAAATATTTTTATTACAAGATTTATGAAAGAAAATAGCAAGATACAATTGGATATTCAATTGGAGAGGAAGATCCAGCTCTCCCAAATCCCTAGCCGTCGGCTAAAGCCCAAATAACCTAAGAATAAACTAAATTCAGCAAACTCTCAAAACATAATATGAAATCCCCTATTTTTAGTCTTAAATAGGCTCCCATAATTCCCTCCCAAATCAGCCCTCTTTCTCTAAATAATTCCCTTTCAGATTTGAATTCAAATTAGATTTATTTCCCAAATTAATTCCCTACCAATTATAATTAAAACTTTATTTATTCTTCCTTTTTCCTAAATAATTCCATCTTAGATTTTGAATTCAAATTAGATCTCTTGCTTAAATAATTCCCTCCCAATTGTAGTTTAAACATTCCTAAATAATTTCCCTTTGATTAAGAACCATCATAAACAGCTCATTCTTGATTAGGAAACTTCTTGATTCCTTCCCAATCAAATCGGTCGGTCCATCATCTACTTACACCAAAAATTATATCTAAACACAATTTCATAGATATTCTTATAATATCATCATCCAATATAATAAAAGCCGCTAATATATAATGTTTATTCTAAACCAAAAACAACAATTCTAATAATGTTTACCAATCATTCGTATAATGTAAATACCATTCTCTTGTAACACCATGTTTAGAATATGCCAAAGTGGTATAACTTTCACGAATGAATCACTTCATGGAATCTTTCTATGTTGGGCGAAACCATTCATTTGAGTTCCATTTTTTAGTTGCTGTGCTATAACAGCTGCTTGTCTTGCTTTTATATGTTATCATTGTGAGTTTTAAGCATATTTCTTGTAATAATCTTTTTCCAGTACTGTTTGACAGAGGTATAATTATTGCACCAACTACTGCACAATATCTACCTCAAGCATGGAGGGGTGCAGTTGTTCTTTCTCTTGTGTGGTTTCTCCATAGATGGAAAACTAATGTTTTTACCCGTGCTATGGAAAAGCCATCTGTGGTTGGTCTTGATCGAGACAAGCTCTTAACATTAGAGAAAATTTCTTCTACGGGCCTTCTTGTATTAGGAGCAATAGCTCTAGCTGAGGCGTGTGGTGTGGCTGTGCAGTCAATTTTAACTGTTGGCGGCATAGGAGGTAATAATGTCAATCATGTTTTTCTTGTGAACCTTTGAATGAAATTTGCTATATTTATCAACAATATTGTTGTAGATGCTAGCCTGGCCAAGCTGCTCTATATATAGATTTCAGGTTGCCTCAGCCTGTATGCATCTTTAATTGCTAGTAACTCTTAAGATTTAACAAAATGAGTTATACCCTCTGAATTATTTAACATGACTGGTTCTTATTATGGAGTTTCTATTTGCTGCTTGAACTGGGAGAAGTAGAGACATAAGGTTTGCACTTTGCAGTAAAGTCTGCAGGCACTCTTTCCATTGTGATTCTAGGTGGGGACGATACCATACAAATGAGAAGGAAATTAGTGGATTCCAAGAGTGAAGGAGTCCAATGGGGACGGGCCTGCCAGCCAATTAAGGCAATGGTTTTGTAAAAAATTGTAGAAGTTGTAGCAGGCCCTATATGGTTATCAACTGGTGTTGACAGAGGGAAATTTGGTAAGCCAATGACAGAAGGGATCGTAGAATGAAATAACTGAAGGGCGGGGGATGGTGAGAGAATGTTTAATATCAATGCATAGCTTCATTGATAGATGGTAAAAATAAATGGCAAATTCAAATAACTGTCTTCTATACCTTTAGCATTTCCCAACATTTGCCTAATAATTGCCTGTAGAAATTTAAAGCACCAAATTATCATTTACTCTCTATTCACCCATTGTTAACCCCCTTTGACTTGGTAATCCTTGAGACATGTTGGTTTCTTGTGCCTCTTTGGCCTTGCTGCATCGCTAAGGTCATTGTTTGTTGATCTGGCCTTATCTTTGTATCAATTCCCTTTTCCTTTAAAAGAAAGACCTTGTCCACTGAGTTCTGGTTGGAATATATGGCATAAAGATCTTTATCGTTAATCCATATCACTTCATCCGAGGAGATGCCGGCACATTGGATGCGGTGTTTCCATGTAGTGTGTGTACCATTGGAAATTTGACAAGAAATTAGAATTAGCTCCAGTTGGTTGATTGGTTGGTTTTTAAGTGAAGCTGGAGAAAGTGGGCTTGGATGTAAACTACAGTTCACTGAATGGTTTTTCCAAAGTAGTCCTCAAATTATTAATGTATGACCAATTTTTTTTCCTAAAGTATCACATTATTCCAATTTAGAACATCTACCATACAAAATTTATCCAAAATGATTTCTTATGTTATAATTGTGATTGATTATAGTTTAATCCCTAGACTATATAAAATTGATCCAAGTTAGTCCCGAAGGGACTATTGCAGATTGATTTTGTATAATCGATGTATTTAATTGGAGTTACTTGATATTTTGAGATTGAATTGATCATATATAAATAGTTTGGGGGCTATTTTAAAGTAAACCTTTTCTTACGATAGATATATGAAAAATTGGATGTTTTTGAGAGTACGCCGGAAGCTTTATATAATTTCTAAAGAAGGCATTGACCACTTTGTTAGATGGCCTAGACTTGCACTCGATTGTGAAACTGATGCAATCAAAAATTTGGGTCCCTCTCCCAAATTTTTGATTGCATCAATTTGGTATCAGAGCAAGTTTAGGTAATCCTAGATTTAGATTTGTGATTTGTCAAGTCTTGTTTTGTCAAGTCTTTATTTTGTTTTCAAGTCAAAGTCAAGTTGTGAGTCTTGTAAGTCTTATTGTCGTGAGTCTTAAGTTGAATCTAAGTCTTTTTTAGGTGGAGTCTTTTTTGAGTTTTTTGAGTCGT